>NC_056745.1:896351352-896401352 GCF_019279795.1 Protopterus annectens
ACATACCCAAATAACAGGATCATAGGACCTACACACATAGTCTGTATTGACAGACTCAGGGGAATACAGCTATGCTCTGTATGTTCCTGAGTAGTTACAGGTGATATGTCCATGACATGTACAGTCATGTGTGCCCACAGCTCCTACATATACCCCATGTCAACAATTGCAAGCATTGCATGCTTTGTGCTGTCTGGACATTAACCTTATTACCACAAAAGCCAGAATGTGCTGGGGTGGGATGTTTACAAGCCACAGGCCTCACACATGCTTGGATAAGTGTAATGCCTAGCTCAAACAGAGCACATTGCTGGCACTCTTCAAGTAATCATGAGGTGTGTGTAGCAAATATGATCTGTGTGTGGCAAATATGATGTGCTCACTGTTGACCATTACAGTGCCCTGGCTTCAAAGTGGAACTGTCAACTAAGAGTTTGTGGGATCATGACATGGAATATTGCTGTGTGTGTATCTTGCTGATGTGCTGTTGGCATAAATGTACACTTGGCTACTCAGTGAAGGTGGTTGTGTGTCCTACCAGTTCATGAATACAACATCCATTATGGTTTAATGCTCAGCTAGGTTTCACACATGGTGGGGGGAAGGTGTGGAATGGATCCTCTTGACCTGATAGTCCACTTACTGATGGAGACTGCATATGTGTACATGTATTTATGTTTGTTTAGATTCCATGCGTATGCAGTGTCTGATGTTTGAAGGTGACTGCTGTCTTAGTACATCATGCAGTTGCAATGCAGCCTCAACATTGCCAACTGTATATGGTGATATGCTCAAAGTACAGTAAGCTGTACTTTAGGTATGGACAGATGTTTGGACATAACTACTAAGTGGTGGGGGCTACTTTGCAGATGAATGATTACTGTTGACAGCTCACAGGTGTGTAACAACCATTCCTACAATAACCTGTATAACTGCCAAGCTATGGTTCTGTTAAATGAAGGTTAGGACACACAATGTAGATTGTAGTAAGGGTGACACTGAAGGCAAACCTCTTGACACCTTGAACAGTAACACCGCCCCTGTGCATATATTGTGCATATATCAGCACAGTTGGCAATGGAAAGAGTCAGTACACTTTGTAGCGCATGCGATAGGGCTGCTGCTCTGTAATACCTATCATAAGATAGGCAGGTGTTTGATTCACAGTACTAGCACATGTGGGTGTGTGTGTCCATATATGTCAAGTATGGTGGGGAATACACCCCGCATGTTTTTCACTCACCTGTACACTGTTTTTGACATCTGTACAGTGTGAAGTGCAGAAAGCAAGACATAGGCAGGTGTTTGAATCACACACATGTCAAGTGTCTGTATGTGTATGACATAGCTGTATATCTTTGTGAAAGCTGCAGTGTGTGTGTGTGTGTGTGTGTGTGTGTGTGTGTGTGTGTGTGTGTGTGTGTGTGTGTGTATGTATGGCTGTCCGGTCCCTGGAGTGAGGCTGTATTTTACCATAGTGAAATGATAAGACCTCCTCCCCCCATCCACTCAATGCAATCTAGTATTCCTGTTGATGTCATCAATCTTAGAAGGGCATTCTAACCACCTGCAAACATGTACGCCCTGGGGTGAGGCTTGTTGTTACATAGCCTACTGATGAACCCCCCTCCCCACATACACTCACTGCAATCTAGTATCCCTGTTGATGTCCTCGATCATAGGCCATTCAGACTACCTGCACGTATGTGATCTCTGTGGCATGTCTTGTAATTGCGTAGTACTATAATGATGATTTGCACATAGACAGTGGTTCTCATCCCAACACTGGCAACTGTGTACGTGTATGTGTCAGAGTGTGTGTTACTGTGTCTTTGAATTGTGGGTGTGTTACTGTCTCTGCGAATCCCTGTGTATGCATCCTGTCATGAGAGCGGGTATTACTGCTTTCCAATGAGAAGCCACCTTTTCCACTGGCCTTTACACTTGTCATCTGCTAAACCACTCTTTTACCTCCTCCCTACTCCAGTTAACTATACCTGTGATGTTACCCACTATGGATGTGACGGCTCTGGCCACAGTAGCTTACTACACAGCTATCATGCTCTTGGATCATTAGATCAGTAAACATGGTTGAAACTTGAGAGATTATAACTGATGTGGAAGCTACAAGTGCATGCAGGTATTGTCATACAGACCTGTGCGTAGTCTACATTTACATATGGGACACTAACCACAAACACTGACATCCCCCAGCACATGCCATTACACCTGAAAGAGGAAGGCAGAACATCAAGAGCAACATGCAGTTACTGTTGTTACACATGATACATACTGTCGAAAGTACAAAATGTATTCTAAAACTGTAGTACATGGTATGTCTGCTGCCTGTCAACACCACTCAACAACTGTAATTTACAATTGTCTTCCTAGTATGTTCACCCTGTGCATCAGACCATATGAGCATGTCCCTGCACCGATGGTGTGGATGACAGGGATGCGACACAGGCATCATCATATGCACAGGGTGATAATGTTTGCCAGAGGCCTAGTCTGCACCATTGGATGACATCATGTGTATGGGTTAGGGCCTTTGATCTCATTGGGCGTGTGTGGATGTTATGAGTGTGTGGGTTGAGGTGCCCTACATTTGTTTCTGGTGTGTGCATGTATGTATGCACACAGGTCTGGCATGTGGCTGGCCTACACAGGGGTATTATTGACAGCTGCAGGCTGTACAGGGCAGGTTTCACAGTTCACAGTGTCCGGGCATGGCCACGTGACTTGCACCTGCCAGGGGTTGCATGGGCACTACCAGGCAGAGGTCCAGATTGGGTACTGTCTGATGACACATGTCCACTGGAACCGTGTCCCAGTTGGGACCATCCAGGACCATGTGCACGTGGCCTGCTGTGTCCTGGTGTGAACAGCACAGCACCAGCTGCACTGCTGTTGCTACCACCACTATGGGAGCGGGCATGTGAAGTAGCATGTTCACGTAGACCTTCAACAGGTGATGCAGCTGGCCTATGTCCATGTGTCCAACACCTCACTCCCACCAGATGTTCCAGCACAGACATTCCATGCTCGAGGATTGACATGCCATGGTCAAGGACTCCCACCATGTCACCCAATCGTCTATCCAAAACATCTGCAAGATGATGGTGAGCATTTGCAATTGCCTGGATGTTGTCGGTTAAAGAATGGACAGCAGCCCTCTGAAGCCTTAGACTTTCTCTGTTGTGCCGTCCCTGTGCCTACATTACAGTCTGAAACATGCATCTGGTGACACCAGCTGATTTGCTATGTCTTGCAGGTGCATGCTGGCCAAAGGGCCTCCTACGAGCAGCACTGGGCACATGCCTGTGTGGGACATCACCAGTCAGTTGGCTGGGATCATGGTGTACAGGCACACCTTCCATAGTCTCCACATTTTCCTGTTCCATGCTACCACCCACCATCTGTCCTTCCTTTATGCCACTGGTGATGGGGTATGTGTAGGCATGAGATCTGTGTACGGGGATGAGGGGGATGCAGGTGGAATGGCAACCAATGGCACAGTTTCAGCCTCTGACAACCCTGCCTGTGCCTCAATCATACTTTCATCATCACTGCTAAAGTCTGTGGGGACACTAACATCAGGTGGACTGCAGGAGGGCAATGCACCTACATCAACACTTGTGAGGGGCAGACAAGAACTGTAGATTACAAGTTATACAGCACAGTACACACACAGACACACTCACAGACAGACACAGACACACACAGACAGACGCAGACACACACACACACACACACACACACACACACACACACACACACACACACACACACACAAACACACACAGACACAGACAGACACAGACACAGACAGAGACACATGTTATGACACCTAACGGCATGCAACATGCATGTGATATGGCAGAGGCATTCAGCTTAGACATTTATAGTGGTAGCTATCACACATCCCTGAGTAGCACACAACAGCATGCATGTGTTATAGCAGAAGGCATGCACCTTACACAATTATAGTAGTAGTTAGCATACATCCTTGTGTTGCACCATTTGTGTTAGTAGGTTATGCCCCAAACCTGCAACACAATGCATGCACTATGCACAGTTGCACCGCACTGCCATGTTTTGTGCAACATACCCCACATGTTAACAGACCATCGCTGACCTTTGTACATCTGCCACAGCTGCTTTGTGTTGGCCACTGCCCCTATGTGTGAGGAGGACATGAGTAGAAGGGTATGTTGAGTGAATACTATGTTTGCCTGAGCCCTAGCTTGCATATCTCCCCCAAAGCAGCACATGTATGTTCAACATTATTCTGATTACCCCTGAGCTGAGTCTACAGACAATGTGCATGTGGCTGTGCACACATGTTTGACATGGCTGTCCCTACTTTGCAATGGTGCCACAGACCAGCACTGGGTAACAGTACACCAGCCTGATGTGTGGCATATGTCCTTGCCAATCACATGTAGTATGACATGTCTTCTGCTGATGTGTTGAATGACATACATACATGTTTAGCACAATGGTGTTCTTTCAAATATACAGTGAGGTAATGGTGTCCCAATGCAGGAATGTGTTATACTAACATGGACCTTCAGCTGATGCAATGTTGTCAATTAGCCCTACAGATATACAATGACATGTTGCACATTGAGCTGATGTACATAGCCATTGCAGGGCATCACGTGGCTTCACTATTGCTATACAGTGTGAGTTACAGACACAGTTCATAGCCATGACTGTGCTCAGATACAATACATATCTAATGTGGAATGTGTCCCACGTCACTGAGGTGTATACACACTAAACTCTACTGTGGAATGTGTGATGCAGGTCACTGAAGGGTATACAGATGACACCCCTGCACATCTGCAACCATATTGCTAATGCCTGGCAACTATGCCCAGACATGGCTAACTTAACAGTATTCCATGTTCCACATGCCATGTGTGTACCTCGTACACATGAGGAGCAAGCATGATAGTGATATCTGACACCAGCAAGGTGAATGTACTGTATCTGTGGCCTGATGTGGTTGTATGTGTATGTTGTGCAACACATGTATGTATTTGGATACTGTATAGGTGAATGCTTTCATGTCATGACGCATTCATAATGTTCAAGACATGTTATGTGGTGGTTTGATGTCATGCCTACACAAGCTATGCACAGGCCTGTATGATGTTTAGTGTTTCACATCAGCAATATCACCATTACACAAAGGCCATAGTTGTATTGTGTCAGGCCAATGTACAACAGGGTGTACACACATGTACATCACTTCTACTGTGTGTGTTGCTTCATGTCTCTGACCATCTTCCATGGCCATGTATAAACATGTTTTGTCCAATGGTTGTGATGGGCATCTATATGACATGCCAATGTTGTCCCATATGACATACACCCATATGCCCATAGATGTCATATGCTCCACTGAGGACAGGGTTATGCAGACAAAGGGTGGTATGTTTGGGATGTGAGTTACCATGTTTTGCAGGATAGTTAACTAGTATTGCAGTCAGCCCACTAAATGTCATGGACATGTCAGATAGCATATGGCATTGTGTGACATTCATAGCAAGGGTATAATCCACAAGGTGAATACTGTGGGCTGGTCATACTCCAGCTCCAAAACATTTAGAGTGTGTGCACACATATGCTTTCTGTATAGTACTGTTTGTATTCCCCACATGTGTAATGCTGATCTGTAGTATATGTCCCTACAGTGAGCCACATCTCCAACATTGTATTCACAGCTGTCCACACATCTGGCAATGACAGTTTGTAAGGTTTTAGTGTAGGTGTTTTATATAGTCTTCAATTATTCCACATGGGTAACCACTGTGATGCATTGCAGGTCTGACCTGTATATATTAACAGGGCCACCATAAATTATGTGTACGTGTGTTAAATGCCCACATGGCAGATAGCATGCAATTAATATGATCTGTGCATTATCGAGCCTGATAAATAATAACAATCTCACCTGCAACAGGCTGCTGTCACTGAGAAATTCTAGAGGTACCTAAATAGGAGTGTTACAACTGTAAGATCATTATCCACACCTGTGTGATAGCTACAGGGTGCAATGTGCATGTTAGCACATAAGCCAATGCAATAGACTATACTATGGAGTATGCCCATCTGTGCATATATAGAGTAGCAAACTATGGTATGTGGCATGTGTGCATACATGCCTTGCATATGACATAACATTACATATTGTACAGTAACACATGTAACTATATGAAATATAGTTGTGTTATATGTGCAGTAGTGCCTTACCAGGCAACTCCAGGCTCAGTGGTTGTGAGACACCCACCTCCACAATGCCAGCTAAAGCCCATGGATGGAGTTCTGCAGGTGTCCCCAGGTTGACCAGTAGCTCCTCAGTACGTGTGAGTGTGGGCTGGGTGAGTGGCCCCCCACCTGTTGCACCTTGTTCTCTGGCGATTGCATTTACATGCTTTCACCTGTCTAATGATGTTGGTGTAGTGTCAGCTCACCTGCTGATGGATGCGATTGTGGCCGCCAAAATCATTTACCCTCCTGCGCAGTTCCTCCCACTGGGCGTCCCGCTGCTGTGCATCCTCCTGTGGCACATGGCTGAAGAGTGTTACATGATGGAGGCATGTCACAGTAACTCACAGAGAAGTGCAGAAGTACAGTTGAACATACATGTGTATCACATTTATTAAGATTACAAATATGTCTTTGCAAATCTACATGACACTAACACCATTGACATGTTTAACTCACACACATTTGACACGTGCTGGTGATTTGATGTTATCACTATATATGTGTGTGTCAAATGATGACATTGCTCATACTCCATGTCAATGTTGTCTTGATGTGGGCATGTCTGTTTGCCTGTACTGGTGTCTTTACCCCTCAGCACATGCCTGGATGTGTTCACATTAATGCAATAGAACTTAATGCTGTGTATATGTCACATATATAGTCATACATAGCCTTAAGGGACATGACCTGTGACCCTGCAGACTTGCTCATGGAAAGTATTACATGTATGTGTTTTGCCATATACATCTATATGGCACTGTACAGCAGTTTAGCATCCTGCCATGTATTACCTGTGTTGCACATGTGAAACACATGGGTCAATGGCTAACTTGATGGTATTTGCAGGGTGGGATATCAACTATAGCATGTATGGTCATAGTGAACTAGTAGGCTATATGCCCTGGGCCATTTATGACCCTAGGTTGAAATGTTACCTAGCTGTAGCCAACAGACAGTTAAGTTACAGTGGCCAGTTCAAGCAGTGCCACAGAACTAATCCACAGGGTTACTGATATATTTGCCATGCGGTCATCACACCATGTCTCAAATAGGGGCAATGTGCAGCTTTGCTGGACAGGGATGCATAGTAATGGCAGGAGTATGTAAAGTGTATGCAACAGGGTTGTGCCAGGCATGTTGTGATCCTTGTACTAGAAAGGTGGATGTTCATGCAGTATGTGTGTATTTGGAAAAAGGATGTGTAAGCATAGCATGTCCAACATCTCTGTGTTGGACATGGCTTTATTCAGGGTAGGCATAATGCTACATAGTGGAGCTAGGGATTGGGAAGGCCAGTGTAGGCCATCTGAACATGGCCAATAACCCTTAAAGAAAATATGTGATCTATTATAGGTCACTTGAATGTTGAGTATGGCTGAACAATGATCTCTATATTCATGGATGGCACCCTGTCATTATTAGGGGTGTCACTTATGACTACCTGAGTGGTGTGGTGCAGTAACTATCAAAGGAAAGACTACTGTCCAGCTGCATCCCATACACAGAAGTTTCCATTATGTTGACCGCTGCCTAGGTGGTAGTTCATGGATACAGGGTTTTTAACATAGGGGATGACAATGCAATACTTAACTGTCAGATTGTGGCCATACATCACACACCACACATCTGACCCACAAAGGCCCTCCTATATGTTGCCCGCAGCACTCATTGAGTCAACTATTGCTCCTAGTTCATAGTCATTTGCTAACTTCAGTAGGCAGATGCCTTCTGTGTTAGTCTGTGTGGTATAGAAAACAATGAGGGGGGGTACCAGGAATTAACCCTGTATTACTGTAGCTGGCACTGGTTTGATGTGTGTGTATTAGTCAAACACCTTCTGTTAGGTTGGTTCTGCCAGCAGTCCAGTTGCCAACCACTCCTGTGACATAGGAATATACACCTAGATTACTGAGTGTAGCTGGAACACAGTATGGATGATGGTGAAGGTCATGATATGCTGTGTGAATCAACCTTACTGTCATCTACATCTGTAGTAACTACATCAAATAAGTTGATCAAGGTTCAAGGCCTTACAGACCAGACTCAGCACGGTAGTAGTGCACTATTTCCCATTTATCAGTGGTGTCTCCCCCTTTGTGGGGTGTGATAACTGTTGCCGTGCAACATTCGGTGTATACACAGCCTGACATGATTGAACATGATGTGTATATGGAGAGCAAATTGTTCTGGCATTTGTGTAGGACACACCCTGGTGTGTTGACAGGTCCCATGCAAGCTGTATGTATGGCTTTAGACAGTGCAGCTTGTACAGGAAAGTTTGGTAGCTGAATTGAATTACGGAACTCAAATGTCAGTTATAAATGAAAAAATAAACAAACTGAAATCAGACATTGTACAGCGTAAAAGAAATAAATTAATTCGTGATCTTAAAGATTACGAAACTGGTGTTTTGTTTAACTGGCAACGCAAACCCATGCGTAAGACACGTAACAGGTCAAGGGGCAGAACCTGGAGTAGCAGTTCTAAGTGGAGAGGACTGTCAGCATCATCGGCTTCTTCTGTGGAGGGTAATATTGCCAAAAATGTTTCTTTTGCTGAAGCAGCAATGGTTAACAGGACCTCTAATCGGGAGGTTACTATGGGGTCTGGTGGCTGTAACAGTGAAAGTATGAACTTTCAAAATGATGACCCTAACAGGGGAAGAAACGGGAGGAATGGAAGGAAGGGGAGAAATAGACTCAAATGAAGGTTCGTCGATAGTGACTTTCAATGAACTTTCTTTGCATTGTGTTAATTTGTCTAATTTAACACTGAATTATGAGATGTTAAATGTTTTATATAAAGGAAGTAAGTTTGTTCCAACATTTTTCCCGTCGTTAGCTGACATTTACTTTGAGGTTAAACGCTTTATTAGGAAGCTTTTACTCAGAGTTTATTTTTTCAGAAGGGAGAAATTAAATACTTCCATTCCAACTGTTAATGAGGAATCTAGTGATTCGGAAATAGATGAAGATTTATGTAACTTGTCCATTTACAATTATGAGCTTGAACCAGATATAATTGATAATAATAGTGATGTACCCACTGTTGAAAATGTTGAAAATGTTAATTTTTTAACTGGTTATGGTAGATTAATGTTACCGGAATTTAAAAAAGTTAACACTTTTATGCCTTATATTTCTGTGCCTGCTGTCTCCACCTTTCAAAAAATTCTTTTGAGAGAAATTGAAACATCGTTTAAAGATTTTTGTAAAAAGAAAAAATGTTTCAATTTGAATAGAAATGAATGGCAAGCTCTAAAAGATTTTAAAAAACTCAAAAATGAGTATATTTTCAAACCTGCCGATAAAGGTGGAAACTGGGTTATAATGGACAGAGTTAAATATTGCAATATGGTGAATAGATTGTTATTGAACTCTGAAGAGTATAAGAAATTGGACAGTGACCCTACTTTGTCATTTAATGATGAGCTGTTATTTTTATTGGAAAAAGGTGAGCGCTTGGGTTTTTTTACGCATACCGATGTTAAAAAGTTATATATTCAAAAACCGGTAACACCTATTCTGTATGCATTACCTAAAATCCATAAGAATTTAGAAGAACCTCCAGGTAGACCTATTATATCTGGAATAGGTTCTTTTTTGGAAAGTGTTAATTTGTTCTTGGATTTTCAATTAAAGATTTATTTATGTAAGGTAACAGCTCACATTAGGAATACACAGGATCTAATTAATAATATTTTGAATTTCAACTGGAGTCATGACTATTATTGGGTCGCTGTCGATGTTAAGTCCTTATACACTAACATTAATACCAAATGGGGCTTGGAATTTATACAGAACATGATGGGTGAAGGACCTAGAACAAGTTTTCTTATTAGTTTGTTAGAATTTTGTTTAACTCACAGTTATTTTCTTTTTGGAAATGAATATTATTTGCAAGTTAAGGGCACTGCAATGGGTGCAGCATATGCACCATCCTATGCTATCATCTATATGGATTATTTTGAGAAAAAATTCATTTATTCAATGGATTTTTTTAAGAACAAAGTAGTTTTGTATAAGCGCTTTATAGATTATCTCATCTTTATTTGTAAGGGGGATATATCTGAGTTTTTAGATTTTTTTGAAGCACTTAACAAAAATGAACATAATTTACAATTTTCGTATGAGATTAACAGAAATGAGATTAATTTTCTAGATTTAATTTATTTGAGAAGGAGAATAAAATTCAGTTCAGACCATTTAGGAAGGAGACTTCGGTAAATATGTTCTTACATGCTACAAGCATGCACCCTCTGCATCTAATAAATGCCCTACCATATGGGGAATTTAAAAGAATACGGGATCATACTAGTGTTAAGGAAGATATAGATGAAGAATTACATACAGTGTTTATGAGACTATTGGAAAGAGGATATGAATATAATCAATTATCAAAATGTAGGGATAGTGTGATTAATAATACAAGGCTAGTATATAGTATGGATAATACCATGATATATTCTAATAAAAGAGAAATTAATGTAAAGAATAATGTTGAGAAATTGTTTTTTATAACCAAATTCTCCCCTTTCTCTGATATATTAGTCTCATTAGTTAGAAAATTTTGGTATCTAATTTGTGAAGATGATAACATAGGTGAGTTATTCCCTAATCATGTTAATTTCTCATTAAAAGGGGAAAAAATCTTAGAGAAACTCTAAATAACAATCTTTTACACCATATGGGATCTACCCCAGTTAGGGTGGGTACTTTTGCATGTGGTTCATGCAGCATATGTAGTAGGGTTATCAATATTGAAGTTATTAATAACATATATCATATTTCTAAACACTTTTTTAATTGCAAGTCTACTAGTGTAGTATATATATTAGGTTGCTCATGCAAGGACATTTGGTATATAGGACAAACAAAAAGAATGATAAAAATTAGAATTTTAGAACACTTAAAGGATATAAGAAATCTAAATTCCTTTAGTCCGGTAGCCAAGCATTTTATGGATGCTCATGATGGTTGTAGTGATAGTTTGAGATTTTGTATATTGGGAAAACCTTTTGTCTGTAAGGGAGATGATGTAGTAGGTAAACTGCTAGAATTGGAAACAAGGATGATACTTAAATTTAATACATTGAAACCATTTGGTCTCAAACAGGAGCTGGGCCTTTAACAATGTATAAGGGCATATTTTTGCACATATATATCAGAAGCATACTTATTTATTAGTGTTTAGGGGATGATATTTAAGTACATCATTTGGAGAGTGATTTAATCTATAATTATTAGTATGGAATTAACTCTTTTCATATACACTTTAAAAAAATATTTTTTGTTATGTGTATATTTATATTTCAAAATAATTTTTTATATATATGTATTAAATAAGTTTATTTCTTTATATATGTCTTATTATTATACATTTAAAACATATTTCTCATATGCATGTGCTGAATAGTTATATTATGAATGTACAACATGGTTTAAATAGTTAAAATAGACTAGAACAAGTAAATGTCAAATTTTATACAAAGGTCACTTTAAATTTTGAAGTATAATTGAATTAATTAATTAATTAATTAATTAATTAATTAATTAGTTAAACAGTATAAAATGAGTTCATTTTGAAAGTTGAATTGTGATCCTTTGAAGGTGAATGGCCGAGGTACCAGATCGTTGATGGAATAAAGAGCTTTGGTGGAATTTGACTGTTGGTGTGTTTTTGGGTACCAGGAATTAACCCTGTATTACTGTAGCTGGCACTGGTTTGATGTGTGTGTATTAGTCAAACACCTTCTGTTAGGTTGGTTCTGCCAGCAGTCCAGTTGCCAACCACTCCTGTGACATAGGAATATACACCTAGATTACTGAGTGTAGCTGGAACACAGTATGGATGATGGTGAAGGTCATGATATGCTGTGTGAATCAACCTTACTGTCATCTACATCTGTAGTAACTACATCAAATAAGTTGATCAAGGTTCAAGGCCTTACAGACCAGACTCAGCACGGTAGTAGTGCACTATTTCCCATTTATCAGTGGTGTCTCCCACTTTGTGGGGTGTGATAACTGTTGCCGTGCAACATTCGGTGTATACACAGCCTGACATGATTGAACATGATGTGTATATGGAGAGCAAATTGTTCTGGCATTTGTGTAGGACACACCCTGGTGTGTTGACAGGTCCCATGCAAGCTGTATGTATGGCTTTAGACAGTGCAGCTTGTACCTGCATAGTTGTTATTACAGGGGCTCTGTAGTGTACATGGATATATAAATATGTGTACCTGTTGCGGGGGGGGGGGGATGAGTGTGGGTTTAGTTTATCCAAGACCCTATCTGGATGAACAGGTGCTATTTCTGTAGGTGCAGTACCTCTCATGCCATAGTGCTGTGAAGTATGGCAGGTCTTGTTGTTGCCATTATGATTCATGACACAACTATAGAATGCTCTGCGGTGGGCCACATAATATGTGGGTGATTATGTTCACAGTAGCTTTGTGTGGCTTTATATGGTGAATCTGCATCTTATTGAGTCTGACCAGGGATCACCTCCACTCATCTGTGTTCACTCTTGCAACAGTTACTACCTTATGTGGTACAGTTTAAGGCAGGGTACCACCAGTTTGCCTTCATGTTTGTATTTGGTTGAATCTTGGTTCTGTTTCAATGGCACAATCACTGCACTTATGTGAGTGCTTAAAGTGCATTTGTGTAAGATTCAGCATTTGCACATGCTTTGTCCATCTGCATGGGTGCCATGACAGTCACCACTTCACTCTTAAGAAGCATAACATTGGCTTTGGAGAGTGACTATGGGTAGCATACTGTTAGCCATATTTGTGTGACTATGGTGATCCAGGTCATTAGGGTTGATGAAATCCAACCTGCATTGAGCACAGGTTTTGGTACATGAATCTTCCCAGTTCATTATGGGATAGTTGAGAGTAGCCATTATTATGGTTTTCTGTCTCAAACCTAATATTCCCTATTACAGCACAATATGACAGTTGGGAATTCTGAGGCATGGTAGGTTATTTGTCGCAAGGTACAATTTGGATTCCACTTTGGCACAAAGGTAGTTGCACAGCATACTGCATCTGAAGTTATGCAAGTGCAACTAGCGTGGGGGTGTACATATCCTTCAGGAATATGGACACACCTGTGGCCCGTGTGTTCCAATAAAGGATAATGGCCAAGAGGTGAGGTATGTGTCATAACATGGTCATGCAGGGGTGCTCTCCAGAGCATTGAGCCCTACCTCAGTCACTGCACAGATATGTTCTCCATGTTAAGGATTGATGTAAGTGAGTCCATAATGAGTTTCTGAAATGTATCACTGAGTAGCGAGACCCGCAGTTTATTGCTTGGCTGTCCCTGTTACAGCAGTGAACTTTCACTGGAACTTTGCATGATGAAGGCACTATAGGAAAAAGATGAGCCCTAGCCAGTATCCAGATTCCCAGGGGTGACAGGTGGAGGCCCTGTCTGGCAAAGCATCATGGTCTGTCAACCATGTTATCCCAGGCAGAGAGATACTGGATACCCTTTGAATTACACCAGTACATTAGACAATTGTGGAATACAATCCTTTTGTCCCTGTACTGCAGTATCATTCCGGACAATGGCAGAATGCTACCCAGGCCATGGGATATACCTGCATGGGCTACAAGACCTGACAGTTCCTACATGTGTGTTCCCATGCAGTCCAGGCTACTGCATCACAGGTCCTGCACAACAACATGGAATATGCCAGAGCCATGTGTATAGTTCAAAAGGTGGTCTGAGTGTGTGGGTATGTGGCTAATCATGGCAGACAGGCAGCTGACAGTATGTTTGCCTTCGTATAGCTTGGTGAATAACATAGTGCTAGAGTTTGCATTCACAAATGAGTACTGTTGGGCATGTTTCTGGCGACGTGTTTTGAGGTGTGGCACAATTATACAAACTATGTCATACAGGTTTTGTATTTTGTTGTCTATCTATTCCAGCTTGGGAGGTCTCTTGCTTGGCCAGATACTTAGAAGCCTATGTGAATGTGTGTGATTTCTGGTAGTATGTGTCGGTGTCCTTACTGTGTTCTAGTAAGGGTATGTGTTGGTTGTGGTGATGAGATGCATGTGTTAACCTACACCTCATGACTGTCCAGTCCAGTCATGGCTGTAGACTGGACTGCCTTCCAGCTTACACCTGTAGCTGCATCCCAGACAATGTGTGGGGTGTGGTGTTAGGTGGGTTTGGCAGTGTACATGGGATAGAGATTACATTCCCCCAGGATGGTCATATACACAAAGCTGACATTAGTAAACATCAGTAACTGACTAGTGGACATGCCTGTATGAGCATTCAGTACTACAAGTATCAAGTACTGTATTTAGTTTACATATTGCTTATGAAGATGTTTTAGACAGTGATGCTCACAAGTAAATATTTGTGTTATGGACATGACAACACTGGCTATTACAGAAACATAGTAGCTACCTTTAGCAGCAATCCTCCTCTGAGGAGCACATCACTTTCTGATAGATGATTACAGATGATGCAAGTGTCAACAGGTCTGTATCCTTTTCTGAGTATATACTCACATATCCACCAGAACCATGAGCTCTGTTGAGCACGGACACCCACTCCCCAAACAGAGTCAAGTACCAATAGACTCTGCTGTCACTATCAACATGATCAGGATATGATCAGATAGTGTAAGTCATCACCTATGAAGCAGCTATTACACATGGGCAGCAGTCTCCTACATCTTACATACCTACTGCAGATTTTACACTGGAGTTACAGATGATATGCAACCTGTTTCATTACCAGTACTGTGCACAATCTTACATACAGTATTTGCAAGCGGCTGTTAGGTTGGCAATGAGAGGTTAGGCTACACAAACCTGAAAGTTCAACCAGTGTGTCTCTACTCTCAATATCCACTCTATGTAGGTGTGCACATAGCCATTTGGGCCAGCTCTGTAACAAGGGTCACTACACATTTGCATAACATGTACACATGCACAGCTGTAATTGCTTGCAAACGATACTAGTGAGGTGGGTATTACATGGCTTATGTGCATGGATAGTTACCTAGCTCTTCCAATTTTCTTTGCTATCATGCTGCTAAACTGTCAGATGAATACAAGTCATATGTATCCTGTTATTGAGTATTGTAATCGCCAATAGACATAACTAATGTTTGCATAACATAACACAAACACTATGTAAAATGGAATACAGAGCTGCCTAAAATACTGTACATTACACAGTTATTGGCACAACATCCCACAATGCAAATCATATTTGCACAGTAAGCACACATTTGACATGTTCATCTCACTAATACACCCATACATATGTCTACCGTTACAATATATCAACATATACTATCCCCTGTTATAGCACATACTTGGACCAACCCTGACACTGACAGTGGCTGGAAAAGAATTGGTGAATTCCAAGCCCATATATATCATCCCTTGTGGTGTGAGGAGTTTGCCTTGTGACCTACAGCAGTACACACATAGAATACTACAAGCATTACTACTGCTCAACAATACATCGCTACAAGATAGCTATTTCCACTATATGCATTGATTACACTGTAATTATTACAGAACAGCTACTACATACACAGACATACTAAATGTTATACATACCTTCTTAGTAATTGGAGGTGTTATTGACTGGTAAATTAATCGTTTTCTGTTTGTGTTTTGACCTTTTGTTGGGTATTTTGTACTATTCTGCAGGTAGATACAGATGGTTTGAATGTGTGACAATGCATCCTTTTATAGTTAGAGATCAATAACATGTGCTATCCTGATCACCATTTGGTGTTCCACAGTAGTTAATTACATGCACATCAGTTGTGCAGCTACTCCCTTAGCCAATACCATGGCAACGGTGGAGTATAATTGAGTACTCCACGTGGGCATTTGTCCCTTTGCCTTACTTGTGAGGAAGACAGCCTGGAAGTGTTATTGCAACAGCTGTATGGAGACAAACAGAAATATATTGTGTGTAATGTCTAGAAGATTTGGTCTATATGTGAATACTGCTGTTATATTTCTGAACATTGCTACTTGTGCAGGGTTTGTCTGTACCTAATACTTCTGCCTATGTTTCAGTCTGGCCAGGATGTCTGACCAGCTTACGGTTGTATGGCTAAGCATATTATGTTAGGGGGTTTACAGTATGCTCTCCAGACATCTTTAGTTTGGTGCAAATGTGTATCATACTGTGCTGATAATCAATAACTGGTAACACTTCCTGGTGTAATTACTTTTCAACCCTCTGAAACAGGATTAGTTCAAACAAATCCTGTAACATCAGCAGCTGTTTCTTTGTATAACAGCGACTATTTCACATAGGGCCATGTTAGTGTGCCTCTGTCCATGTATGTTAAGGTTTCAGCAGATGTCATACAGTGGGTGAATAATTGGTTATGATATGACAATATGTATTGTTGTAATTAGTTTGGGTGTGGGGGAGATGTTGGTGGGTGTACATAGCAGATGCAGGTGTGTAGGAACTGCTTTTATACATATTCTATATGTGTATGGGGGGTTCTTTCCCTATGTGAACACCTATACATTAGTGGACTAATACTATGGTAATTGCAGGCTGATTCATTAAGGCACTGTTAAGTGCTGCCTGTATAGCATGCAGGTATTGTTAGTCCTTGAATCCTTTTGGCAATACATTGGAATGTAATAAAGTTTTGCTACATGAAATATGTCTGTGTATTTCTGTCATGGATATTTGTAGTCATTGCAGTTGTTTTGGTGACAAACCTTATTTGCCTCATTTCCATAGAACATATTTGCAATAGTGTATTGCCATATACTCTTCATATAATATGTTCATATTATTTGGGGGTGGCAGAATGTGTGATTGCTATGGTCCATGTTATACTCAGATTTGAACACTTCAGAAGCTGTATACATACACACACACACACATATATATATATATATATATATATATATATATGTGTGTGTGTGTGTGTGTGTGTATAGAGATATATAGATATTTTATTTATTTATTTATTTATTTTACATTTGTTGACCGGGCTAGTCTAACTGGATACATGTCCATTTTCAGTAGAGGCCCGGGGAGAAAAGCTCCAAGCAGAAACAATGACAAAACAAACAAAGAAATACAGTATAAAGAAATATTAAAGTGAGTGATGGTACATTTTTTACATAATGGCGAGGTCAAATTATACAGAGTTCTTTAGTAAATATAAGCTAAGAAAAAAATACAAAGAGCAAAAATTTGAGAGAGAGCAATGAACAATAATGAATGAGATTTAAAAATAATTTTTTTTTTTTTTTTTGGGTTCAATAATAGAAGTCACTTGAGTTCTAAAAAGGATGTCCTTTTACAGGTAGGCAGCATAGAAAAGAGGAGTAGAGAAGTGAAGAGAGAGAGAGCAAGAAAGCGATATCAGTCAGGGTTGGAACAGGGGCAAAGCCAGTGAGTTTTTAAATATTCTTTAAGATGCTTCTTATAAAGAAGGAGGAAGAAAAGTTGGAAAGTTCACTAGGGAGATTGTTCCAACTTTTCCCTATGGTGTTGGTAAAAAGTGAGTCCCCAGCTTTGTTGTTGGATTTAATGGAAGAGACTAGGAGTTTATTTGCTTCGCGTAGTGTTGCAAGATGTTTGTAGGGGGTGATGAGGTTGGTGAGGATTGGGGTGTTATTAGGGTAATAAAGAATCTTTTGGGTGATAACAAGTTGTTGAAAAAGTAATTGGTTCTTATACCCCTCCAGTTCACTTATTGGACATCCAACCCAGGCTCTCCTTAATGCTATAATATATATTATTGCATACATTTATATGTACCTCCATAGATGTGTACATGTTTTTAACCTATCTATATATCTACATATATATGTATATCTCTATATATCGACATGTATATATGTATCTCTCTCTCTCTCTCTCTCTATATATATATATATATATATATATATATATATATATATATATATATATATATATATATATATATATATATATAGCATAGACCTTTCATTGGGTACATGGCGGTTTGTCCTATTTCCACACAATCCTCCCTTTTGTGTTTTAACCTGTCTGAATGCACAACTGGCATTGGTACATCTCAGGTAGCTTAGTGGTAGGTTACTTTGAGGATGGTGTACATGGTTGTGGGTTCTAATCCTTGAAGTGGTTATTATTTCACCTCTCAGAACAGGCACAGGTAGGGAAAGTGTGATTAATGCACATTTAAGCGGTTGTAAGTGGGTTTGTCTGTGGTCTGCGCGATGTTAAGCAAAGGTTAAACCTGTGAAGCTCTTATCCATTTAACCGTGTTTAAGTGCCGCTTTTCCATCGCACAAACCCATGCAAAACTGCTTACAACTGCTTAAAAGTGCTTTAATCAACCTGCATCTGACAGCCCTTATTCTGGCCCTCAAAATAAATTAACAGCCCTTGTAGGTCATGAACCCGGGACCATGAACACCACTGTCACTGACTTTACCACTAAGGCATCTGAGATATGTACAAATGTTATGGAGTTTAGAATATACATTTTACTATGGGCATTCCTCACTACTGAAAACAAATGTGACAGTCCATTGGTGTACATATGTATAATACATGTTAATGTTCATATGTTTGTGGAATTGTTGCAATGTGACCTGACATGGTGTATTATGGATGAGAATGGTTCTTGTTTTGTTTCCTTTTTATATTGTCCCCATACTCCATGTATACCCCTCCAGTTCACCTATTGAACATCCAACCCAGGCTCTCCTTGATGCATAATTTCATTGCCCATCATTCCTCTTCCCACCCCAATCTCCGCATACACAACAACCATCCCTTCTATGGTGAATTAAGTTAATATTAATAGTTATAATAGCAGAGCTGCATGTGTTGTGTGTACACTTCAATTCCTGTGGATTGCTTCTGTGTCACAAAGTGTGTTCATAGATGTTTCTATATATGGCTATAGATGTAACTGTATATATATCTATATATTTCTATGTGCAGACATCACTGACATGCATGTATATATATATATATATATATATATATATATATATATATATATATATATATATATATATATATATATATTAGTACTAATTTGTAACAATTATACATATGTAGACTTGTATATGTTGATTCACAAACTGCAGTACATTACAATGTACTGTACATATGTACACAAAGTGACTGTCCCATTTGTGGTCAGTACTGTGGAATGCCTATAGTATAAGGTGTAGTCTAAAGACCATGAAACATGTATACAGCTCTGATGGCTTAGTGGTAAGTCCCATGACTATTGTGTGCGTGGTCCAGGGTTCAACACCTGCGATGCTTTCAAAATGTGTTTTACTCCAGAATAAGGCTCATTTAAGCAGTTGTAAGCATGTTTAAAAGTGTTTGTGTGACATTAAAGTAGCAGTTAAACAAACTTTAAAACTTGTAACCTGTGCGTGCATACACGGCCACATCTGCTAACTACTCAGGATATATACATTTCAGTGAAGTAACATCTCACTATGTGCTTTCATAACATTACATTCTCTGTTGACTTTACCCTCCAGCACACATGGGTATATATGGGTGTTTCAAATGTTTATTATACTAAAGAATACTACCTAGATATGCAAGCTGTGGTTAAGGTATACTTTTTAACATGCAAAACATCTCTGACATTATTGGGATTTGAACCAGGAATGCACAGATACTATGCAAATGCTGTCACCATTACACTATTGACATTAATGTTACTTCTGCCTATTTCCTATTTAGATGATTTCTTTGTGTAAGCTAGGCTAAGCAAAGGGTGGAGGCGACAAACCCGCTGAGCTTCACTTACTCTTGAAATAAAAACATAACAAATGAAATGAGAGACTATAAATTAAATTCCTAACTACATTAGGCATAGCCCCTCACTGACACACTTCATGAGAAACCTTGATGTGTGAATGGGTAACAGAATATACACCCCTGGGATCATGTGTCCCAGAACCATACAGCCAGGGGGTGGGGAGCCCCTCTAGTTTTATAGCTGCAAGACCTGTTGGGGAAATTGAATGGTGTTGATGTTTCATGTTAACATGCCCTCTTTAGATCACTAAGTGCCCCTATCACCCACCGCCACCCCAGTCCTCAACAGCTTCCGACAACTCTGCCTGGAATCACTTCATTGGCTATGCTTGACAGAGGCTCAGTTACTTCGTCAATGGTGCAGAGAAAGCCAAAACACTGTAGCTATGCTTCTAAATGCCCTTGGGCAGATAGCCTACTACCTATCTGTGAACCTTTAAAGTGCAGTCCATCACAGACATAATATGTGAATAAACAGAGCTTTCAGATCACAATATACAGTGAAAAATCACCATGTAGTCAGAAAACAGTTAAGTACAGCAAGAACATACAGAACACTGATACTTAATCACTCCAAACACCTATCTTGGAAGCTAGAAGACTTGTATAAGTTTAAGGCTTTCTATTGCTTACCAGTAGGTTACCTACAGGAAAGATGAGAAACAAGCACAGATGGGTAACATGCATGCAACAATACCATACCGGCTTGCATGTGTCAGCCTTAGGCTTTGGAATACTGTCCAAGGCTATTGGCGCCCCCATGGTGCTTTTTTTAGGCAAGTCTCAAAGGTGATCCCCATCTCCGTAAACAGCACAATAGCAGAATCATTGAGGGTTATGCTACTCAACTCCAGGGGATGTAATCACAACATGCACGCACTCACAGCACTCCTCCGTATGGACAACGTCGACATCTGTGCAGTAACTGAGACATGTTTTAAGGCTCCTGAGAGCACACCAGCACTTCCAGACTACAACCCATACCACACATTTCGGCCACAGAACATGGACTGATACAGACATGGAGGGGGTGTATCCATATTCATTAGTGATACCTACACCTCCAGGTTATTGGGGCAGCATGATATCTCTGAGATCATCCATGTGCAGCTAACATCAGCCACAACTGCAATACAAACTGTGGCCTGCTACAGAACACCCTCCATGACCCAGGACCACCACTCCTCCTACCTGGAGACAGTGGAAAACATGACAGTTCTACCAAACCCCCAGGTATTGGTCGATGTCAAGTACTCTACCATTAACTGGGAAATGTACTCGAGTACTCACTTCCAGGCCCAGCACTTCCTGGAATTTATAACCTCATATGCCCTGTGTCAGATGGTAAACTCCCTAATGAGAGGTGGAAACATTCTAGAAGTAGTACTCACCAACATGGGTGACAGGTGCACCACAGCAGAGGTAAACCGGTCACTGGTTAGATCTGACAATAGACTTTTCACTAATGATTTCCACACCCAACCATCTCCCCCACCCTAGGAAACCACAGTGAATACCTTTCCTACAGCTAAATTCACACTACTAAAAACAGAGGTGGAAGGTTTCACAGCCCCCACGCTAAGGTAAAACACTGCTCAAGATACAGAAAAATTTACAAATGCACCCTGTAAGCACCTACAAGGATGTATGGATCATAACATCACTGGTAAACCAAGACTCGCTCCTCCTAGACAAGGACACCAGTTGGGTGGACCCATGCAATAAACAGGCTATACAACAGAAGTAGGATAGTAGTCCAGAAAAACAGCAACACCCAAGAAGGGCAGACATCTGTGACCAGTATTAGTAAGAAACAGAGGTCCCTCATGAAATCATCCAAGGCTAACATCAACAGGAAAATAGGCAGGGATTTGAAAGATAACCACAAAGCCTTCTTTGGCTATGTCAAGGATCTAAGTGGTAGCACACAGATTTGCACTGTGCCGGTGCAATATAGCACAAAATATACTGACCCTACTGATATCACCAACATCCTTGCAGATACATTCAGTGCAAACTTCACACCCTAAAGAGCCCACAACAATACCCGGAAAGTACAGTATCCCAGACATCAGAGACACACAGGTGGAAATGGCCCTCTCAGATGGCAAAACACAGCATCAGTGGAGGCAGATGGTGTCCCAGACTGCATCTTGCAAACACTACAAGACAAACTAACCCCCCACCTAATTAAGCTTTTCAACCTCAGCCTCTACATAGGCTACATGCCCGTGCAATGGTGCATAGCAATGGTTATTCCACTCCACCAAGGTGGAAACATAACTGACCATGGTAACTACCACCCCATAAGCCTGACTAGCCTGGTCTGCAAAGCTATGGAGTGCATCCTCATGGCACTCATTGACAAAGACATTAGTAACCTCCAAACACTTGACCCAACTCAGGTCAGCTTGGTTGAGTGCAGATCATGCCTACTGAACCTGTTTGACATCTTACAGACAGTCATCAAGACGTTAGATGAGGGGAGAGGTGGTTCACACATACTACCTGGACCTTGCCAAGGCTTTTGACACCATTCCCCACTCAGGTATTATTGTTAACCTCACCAGCCTGTACATAAACCCATACATCACAGGATGGGTTGCCAACAGGCTTATACACAGAGCCCACATAGTAAGACTAGCAGCCTCCAAGTCCAACTCTTAACCAGTCACAACTGGTGTCTCACAGGACTTAGTCCTGGGACCCCTATTGTTTGGCATATACTTCTCAGAGGTACAGGCAAACACAGGTGGACTACGGCAGATCATGTCTGGCAATGACTGCAAACTGGGAGCCATAATTGACAGTCCAGCTGACACAGACATCCTTCAAGGGGCCTCACAGAGACCAACACAGGGTGTCAATATCATGGACTACAGCTAAGTGCCACAAACTGCATGGTCATTCCATTTTGGAAAACTAAACACCCACATATTAACATGTAAGTGGCAGCCACTTTAATACAGATGAAGTAATAGGGTATCTGGGGACTAAGGTAGATAGTGATCTCTGCTTTGACAATCATATCTCCAAAGTAGTTAGGACATCCTTCTATGTAGGCCATCCGATTACTAAAGGGTTCGCATCTAGACATACTGACATTATAGTGCCCCTTTACTCATCACTCATCAGTCCCATCATAGAGTATAATAACCCATTTGGGATGTACCTCAGAAGACACTTCCCACAGCTGGAAGGTCCACGGACATACCTCGCCAAGAGGATTACTAGCCTCAAACATATGTCTTAGGCAGTCAGACTGAATAAACTCCTGCTTTACTCAGTGGCATTTTGTTTATTCAGAGATGATTTCTGCTGGTCAACAAAGCCATGTCCAACTCAAGCTTAATGGATACGCTCCACCTATGGGAATCCATGTCACAGTGAGCCACACACTGTAGTGAGCTAAACATTGCCACGACAATAACTAGAAGATGCTGGAGGGACAGATTTCTGCCACAGAAACTCTCCTTGTTTTGAAACTACATCCCTAATTACATTATACAGAGCCCCTCACTAACACTCTTCATAAGAAACCCTGAAGAGTGGATGTGGAACAGTAGATACACCCCAATGATCCTGCCATTGGCTCTGCTCCACAGAGGGACAGTTAATTAATCAATGGGGTAGCAAAAGCTGAAACATTTGGCTAGGCTTATGAATGTCCTCAGGCAGTTAGCCATGTACCTACCTATGAACCTATGAATCTATACATACAGTATCAGCACATGCTGATAGCTTAATTACTGTTCAGGTGTTGACTTAACTTGTGCCAATAGCAGTTGTGTGTGCAATAGTTGAGGGCTGCCTATGTTGGATGCACACAGTAGACTGCCTATACATGACAATTTACAGGTAGTCTTGTGTGTGTGTGCCATCCATTTTTCTGTGTGTGCAGGTGGTGAAAGGTGTCAGTCCCTAGGCGCCTACACTGTCAGTGTGTGTGCTATACATTCCCTCCTTGCCAAGGCATGGGCATACTGGGCATGCCTACGTCTGCCTACTGTGGCTGGCTGAGGGTGTTCATGGTCTGAGTACCTCTGTGCCTGTGGGGCCCTTGGCAGTGGTGGTGGGCTGTGAGGGCCTTCACCATTCTGTCCCAGCTGCAGTTGTTTCCGCAGGATCATATTGTGTAGCATGGCACATACTATGAAGATGTGGGCACGTGCCTGGAAAGTGCTGCAAGGCCCCACCAGATATGTCCAAGCAATGGAACCATGATTTTAAGCATCCCAAACGCACGCTCTATGATGATTCTGGTTTGTGCGTGTGCCTCATTATGGCGTTGTTGCATGGGTGTGTGTGCATTTTTGATGGGAGTCATCATCCACTGTTCCAGTGTATATCCAGCATCCCCCACCAGGTGGCCATATGGGATGTCCCCCCTGGCAAATACCTGATACAGCTGTGAGGCATGCCAAATGTGAGAGTTGTAATAGCTTCCAGGGCTACCAGCACACACACATTGATGATAATGCCCTGGGCATTGCACACAACCTGGCAGTTGATGGAGGGGTATCCCTTGCAGTTTATGTAGCACCTACTCTGTTCACCGGGTGGTGACTTGATGTGTATATGCGTGCAGTCTATTGCACCCAGTACCTCTGGGTATTCTGCCACATGGTGGAAGAGACACATATTGCTGGCCAACTCCTCTTGCGTTTGGGGGAAGTATATGTGCTCATTGGCATGTGGTAACATGGCATCCAGGAACTGGTGAAGTACCCTGGATGCTGATGCCTGTGAGATCTCCATGATATCCCCAGTTGGCCTTTGAAAGGTACCTGTAGCTAGTATTCTCAGGCTTACACATACCTTCGTATTCACTGGGATTGGTTCACCTCTGTTTGTTCTGGCTCTGAGGCGTGGCTGGCACAGCTCCACAAGTTGCTGTAGGGTGTCCCTGTCCACCCAGTAATGCTCTACTATCTCCAGATCATGTAGCCCCTGGTAGATTTCTCTGGGTCTGAACACTCTTCTCCTCTGTTGCCTGGGGGGGGGGGTTGTGAGCACCATCCTCCACGCCACCTTCAGTCTCCAACACATGCTGGTGGATCAAAGCTATAGCAGCCCCTAGCATGTACATATTAAAAGTTCCCCGGCTGCATACACCAATGGTGCAGAGTGTATGGGAATACACAAGTGTGTGTGAGGTGCTTTCATACTTTATACTATTGTGCTATGTATGCTGCTGATGTCATTATGTGTGTAAGAGCAATTATAGCTGCAGGGTATCTTAATTATGGGTTTTACAGTGAGTACTGCAAGTGTGGAGTCTTTAGTGTGGAGTTATGCTTGTCTGCCTTGATTAATCTGTTGCCCTTTAATTCACTTTTATACCAGGATCCCCTCCCATTATCGGCATGCCTCCTCCTGCCGTCTTTCTTCTTTTGTACTTTCCCTACCCAGTCATGTGTTGCAAAATGTGTCTTGTAGCTGATATAATGCAAATCTGCTTTGTTCTGCTGTGACACTTTATGTTTTCTTTGCAGTACAGCCCCTCTCCTTTCCTGTTCTGCAGGTAGCTGCTTGCAGCCTTGTTAGCTGTTGTCAATGGCCCACTGTAGGTTCCTAGGTGTTAAGTAGTCATTTGTACTCCAATTTCCCTGCTGCAGCATTTCCTTATTCTTTTCCTGTATCCTTCCTTTTTCAGCTCTGGTGCTCGTCACGCAAACCAGTTTACTGAGTTTAAGCGCGTTTTAATCTCCATTCACATGCATACTCAATTACCTTGTGTTTTCTCAGCTAAGCAAAGCTATAGCCAGTTCAACACACCCCTTTCCTGCAGCTTTGCTTAACTATGGGACACCGGATTAGCAATGCTCCAATCTGCTTACAGAAAAGGTGACACACCCCTCTCTTGATGTCATTTCTATCTCAAGGGCACACCTCAGTGTTATAATGCTACACTGTGAGGTGCATCCTTACACCAGCAGGGAATCTGTGATTCACTATTACTCCTCTCATTTGCATGGCATTGCCTACCTATTCCTAGTTACCACGCAAAACACTGTCACAGCCCCTTAGCAACCCTTGCACCATGGTGTGGTGTAACATGCCTGTCACTGAATATTATGGGAAAATCATGATATGTGTTACATTGCAGTTTTATTCTATATTTTTCTATATTTCTTGTGATCCGGTTTGCGACTGCTGCTCTGCGCTTAAACTTTGCGATAGTGCGAAAAATGAAATTAAATGTTCTTTTTATATTTTGTACATTTTTTTTATGCCAATGGCTATATATTTAGCCATTGGCATATATTAACGATATAATACATGTGATTGGCCGGCTGTCATGGCTCCGATTTTATGTTTGCAAAAATGTAAACCGTTTTTTTACAGTTTACATTTCTGCATGCTTACACTATGCCTGCACCACTTCCTGGATTGCTAAATACCTTCATTTGCATGTTACACTGCTGCAACTGGTGTAATTAGCATACAGGGGCTGGGAGCTGTGCGGGCGTAGCATACACAAGTAGTGCACATGGAAACAGCTCGTACCTGGATCGCTCACCAGCCATATTTGGTGTTGGTACGCCAGCGCTATGCCTGCACCTGGCTCAAGCTTCATGAATCCTGGGGTATATTCACTTATGTACACAATTCCTACGACTTGCAGTAGAGGTCACATTACATGCTTCCTTTTCTTTGGCTCCATCAGAAATTTTGGCTCTGAGAATCATAATCTTGTACTAATGTTCCCAGACCAATCCTTTACAGTAATACCAACAATAACAATAACATGACCTCCACTTAAAAATTTATTGAAAGAATGCCATATGTACTCTTCAAGTTTTCTTTTCTTTACCTCTGTTGTTTCTATCTTATTCGTGAACTCCCTTCTCATTGATATAAAACAGTCAGTTCTCACTATTTACACTGATAACATTGTATTTTTGAATAAAACAAAGAACAAAAAAATACTGTTTAGCCTTCAGCTTTGAGCCAGTCCATATAGGGTATATTGCTTGGGCATTGTATGCATTTAGTAAGGTATCTCTGTAGACATTCCGGTTGTTGCATGCCCGAAAGGGGCATTATACTCATTGGTTGGTCTAATGAGGACTAAGTAAAGGGGGGCAAGGACATTTCTAAATCTAGTTGCAATCCCATTGTTTATAAGCTGTACAATATAAAGGACTTTCTTATGTCATTGGGCACATGTCAGTTAAAAGTTAGGCCACTGTTCACATAAGCTCCTAGATTCTGAACAATTGGGTCAGCCCTCAGGCGTGTATTATCAATGCGGTAGTTTGCTGAGGTAGATGATTTCCCCAAAGGATATAATAATGCATTTTTTTACATTAATTTTAGTCCACGATTCTGGCACCTGTTATTTATTTGGGACAAAACTTCCTGCAAGATGGCTAAATCATTTGGGGATTCAATAACAGTTCCTAGCTTGCAGCCGTCTGCAAACTTAATCAGTCAAAGCCTTTTGGTATCAGTTTTAACTTCAGAGAAGTATAAGTCAAATAGGAGAGGTCCCTGCACAAAACTCTGGGGACTACACTGGTGACTAGTCTCTTTGTGGAGATAGCTTCCCTATTTGATCTACTGGATCCTACCTGTGAGACAGTTGGCAATCCAGCAGGTGCTGTAGGTGTTTATTCACAGTTTATTTAGGTTTTGTAATATGTATGAGTGGGGGATTGTGTCAAATGTCTTTGCCAGGATAAGGTATTTGCTGTATACTGTTTTACCTTTATCCATTGCTTTGGTGATCTTTTTGAAGAAGCCTACTAGGTTAAGTAAACATGACCTTCCCTTGACAAATCCAAACTAAAACAGGTTCAGTGTTTGGAGGTTCCCTATATCCTTATTGATTAGTTCCATGTTTAGTCTTTCCATTACTTGGCATATGAGAGCGGTAAGACTTCTGACACAGTAACTGCCTGTAGTAGGTCTTCCTTTATGCAGCAGAATGACTGTAGCTGTTCTCCATTTCCTTGGTAGAAAACCTGTATGGAGACTGGGTGGAGCAGTGTTGTTAGGGGGAGTGGCTAAATCACGCTTCATGCTTCTTATGATCCATCCAGGAATAGTGCCAGGACCACTTGATACAGTATTTTAGCTTCTGATATCAATTTCAGGACTTGGTCTTGTGTGATAGCTGGAAGTGAGCTGGCTCCAGGTATACCATTTGGAATAGACATAGGGGAGAGAGGAGTAAAGTTTGAACTTTATATATTGACCATTACACTAGCTATATCTTCAGGCACAGTGTAGGTAATTTAATTCACAATCAGATCAGCACATTGCTGCATTGTGCTTCTGAGACTACAAGCATAACTAAAAAAGATTTTGTGATTGTCTTTGGCTTGGGTAGATGTAATAGCCTCATACTTGGCTTTGGGTGGATATTTTAGCCTCAGATATGGCTATTGTGGATTTTATTAAACTCCTGAGTTATTTATTTGTTTATTTCGATGACAAGGGATCTATCATTCCAGAAACCACTCTTCTGACTTTTGGTCATAATTCTTTCTTTCATTCATTGTAAAGTTTGTTGATATTATGGTTCCACTAAAGGAGGTTGTTTCTAAGGTTTGTTCCGTGCTTGTTCCTGTAGGGTGCAGTTGCTTCTGTGCATCTGTTTACATGCCGGCTTAGTGTGGTGGTGTATGTTTCTGCATATTAAGCAGAGTTAACTGGGTTTGATGGGGATATAAATCTTGCCAATGTACCACTTGGGAGTTGGAAATTTGTCTTAGCGAAATTGCTTAAAGTGTCTTGGATGGAAAGAGTCTCTGGTTTCTATTTTATTTCAAACGAGACAGCTTTATGGCCAGTCCTGTCACGTGGTGAAGTTATGCAAGTGATGGTGCAAGATGCCCCCATATCAGTAAGGACAAGATCCAAAATGTTGTTTCACCTAGTGGGTACTCTGACTAATTATTCCAGTGCATTTGAATCACTAAAGTCCAGAAACTGGTGTGCTTGTCCTTGTGTCCTAGTAGTGGTGTAATTTCACAATCTAGAGCTGGATAGTTTAGATCACCAATGAAAATGATATCAGGTTTAATACTGAATTACTCCAGCTCCTGCATAGTACATAGGTCTTGTGGTTTTCTTGGTCATAGAGGGAGTTCTATAGCTAGCTAATATATGGTAGTGGATCTTTCTGATGGTTATTCAGACATGAAGAGGCTCTAGTGCATCATGCAGCTTTACATACCTTGATATAAGTCTCTTCTGGATGAAGACTGAGATACCTTCACCTTTTTCATTCCTGTGCAGTAGATGGTCTAAACACAGAAGGTGTTATAGCGCTTATAATCATTTCTAACTTGCTCTTGGAGGAATTGCCAGTTAACATTGTTTGTCTCATAGTTTATACTGCTGCTTGTTACTTAGGCAGATAGGAGGTAGCAATCCTATGACTCTATTATTATATCATTTAGGTAAGTAGCAGCATTTCTGGTGTGGGGTTTTAGGACTCTGACCATACAACTTCAAAAGATTTCACTGGCACCGTGTAACCCAAAAGGAAGGACAGTTTTCTGAAATAGGCAATTCTGTGCTAAAACAATTATCTCTTTTTTGTCATCACCATCAGAGGGATCTGCCAGTGTCACTGTTGGGTCTATTATGTTTAATCTTGCTTTCTCCAACATTTTAATGCATTCTTCAGTCTTAGACATTGAAATTTCAAACTGCTGTGCTACTCCATTATAAAAAATGACAGCCCAGATGAACCAGGTTTGATTAGTGGCACAGGTGTCCAAGGCAAGTGAGTAAAAGGATAGGAGTGTGAAAAGTGGATGGGAGGGCAACACCCCTGGACAGTCCTCACCTTATATCCCTGCTGGTGGCTGTTAGCATATAGGAGAGCTGTTATTTTAAGGTGGAATAGGTGGGATACACTGGCTTAGTACAATGGAGCTAGGAAGCAATGCTGCAGCACCTACCCATTGGATGCTTACAGACATGCACAAGGGGAAAATGTGGAAGTTAGATTTTAAGTTAAAAATATCCATTGGCAGCAGTGTGGCATTGTACGTACCAGGATGTCTTGATCTCCTCTATGGCCATAAGCATAGGTCAGAGTACGTCTGGGAGTGGAAAAGGAATCCTTGATAGATTCAGTGTGTGAGAAGAGGCACAAGTGGTCATCTGAAATGAGGAAAGTAGACTACAGCAAAAAAAAAAAAATCAAGATGTCATTCAGCTTCTTAAAGATCATTCAGTTACCTGACTGGTGTTTTAGATATTTGGATTAAGGCTATTGATCTGTTCCATTAACTTTTTAACTCCTTCTTTATCACATGTTGTCTATTTTTTCCTACCTCTTGCACAGCTTAACTCTTTGACTCGGTTATTCTGTACGTTCTTAAGTTAATCTTTACCTCTGGAATGGTCCCAGTGTGGTGCTGAGTGAGGCCTACTCTGACAGTAGGAAGTACTAAAAAAGCTTTGCACTTAGCAAAAAAAAAAAAACTTTCTTCCTTGTTATATGCAGTTGGATAGTGTGGCATCTACCTGAAATGCAGGCATAAAAACTGGTTTCTTTCTTGTCCAGATCTGCCAGCATATGCTGATGAACTATTTACAGAGCTTTGATCTTCTTTCCATGGTTCAAGGACATTAAAGTAGTATATTTTTTCTGGTTTTCTCTTACCAGAATGTTTAACCTTGTAGTTTCAAGTAATGTAATGTGTATACTGGGGACAGCTCCAGCTCTCCTCACTGGCACCGACTAGTGGGACCACTGGTTGTTTATGAGAGTGTCAAGCTGGCCAAGGTTAAACAACAATGTGGGGGCATGCGTTCCCTAGGAAAGCAGTGGTCGTGGGTAGGAATGAATGGACTTGTGCCTCCTTAATGAAGCCTGGGAACACCTGGCTCCCATTTTCCTGGAATAAAAGTGCCAATTTGCAAAGGTAGAGCAGTCATCAGACAAAATCCTGTTTGAAGGAGAAATAAAATAATTTGTTCTCTGCGGAGTCTCCTTCATTGAATTCCCTGGTCCTTGCATTTCTGTTATGCAACTTTTGGTTTGATTTCTCCAAATATTTTGGGTTTCTAATACCATGATGAGAATGGATCCCATTTCTGAGTCAGGGTATGATTAGAGTTCATAAAATTAATATTGTTCCAGTCACTGATGTTAGCCAAAAGTGCTCTTCTCAGCACCCACAATGTGCCCAGAATTGCCTCCTTCAGTAATTCATACAGGGTTACATGCACTGGCAGCATATCTAAGTATGACTGTAAATTCTTTTTTAAGACCTGTTGCTCCTACAACTATTGGAACTGTATGAGTATTTTTCTTCCATATTGCTTTCATTTCTGCCTGCTAGTTTTGGTGTTGACTTTATGTCCTTCTGTGCATACGTGTTCCCAGGACAAGAGCAATATAATAGAGGAAATATCTATACACAAGTAAAGAAAATTACTACCACTATTTATGATAATGGGATTCTCTGTGTCAGCTGCTAAGTATTTTATATTTTATTATGCTCCTTGCATGCATGCAGTACTTTTTTTTCAACAAAATTGCCTCACTGTTTTACAAATTATTACTAGACTGTCTTGTAACAACTGCCTCAACAATCATAAAGAGGTGGTATACCACCAACTGTAATATAGGTTAATAAATTTGTGGGGTATGAGTAGTTAGTAGGTCGGTAGAAAAGGAAGTTGTTGGCAGAGAGAAAATCGGGTCAGAAATTGAAGAAAATGTGGAACCAATCGGATTTTGACTGTCGATGAGATGCATGTTATGGAAAAATGACTTACATTCCAACCAGGATTAGTGATTTGACTGACACTATACTTGATATTAAACATTTTAGTAGAAATGTATTATTGAAGTTTGAGTTTGGCAACACTGTAAATGTAGATAGTTGTTGTTTTAAGAAGCCCAGCCTATATATTCCCAGTTCTCATCCACTGGTTGATGGATTCAATAACCTGGTAGAGAATGACTTATATGAATTGTATGATGATAAGAAAAGTATATTACATTCTAGAAATAGGAAGTACAATCTCAGTTTGAAACAGAGGGCAGCCCTGCTGAAGATACAAAAAGATGATACTATAGCAATAAGGCCAGCATGTAAATGTGACTTTATTGTGGTCATGAATAGGGCTGACTATTATGCATCTATGAGATTAGTGTTGAGTGATGGTAGCTTTTTTTCTATCATTGGCATGGCACAAGTCCATGCCTTAGAACGGAGGATACTTTGCATATTGGAAGATATCCTGAAGAGTAAATTTATCTCCTATGAGTTGTTTAAGTATTTAAAGATGAAGAGTCCTCTTATAACCATCATACAAGGACTTCCTAAAATGCACAAAGATGGGATAAGACTGCCCTTAAGACCCATTGTTGCTGGGAGAGGTTGGTGCACAGAACCTTTCTCATTGTATGTTGAGAAGTTCTTGTACCCAGTTCTGGATAGGAATTAATTTGTTTTGAAAGATTCTAAACAGTTTCTAATTGATTTGTACAGTTTTACTTGTACTTTACCTTTAGATTGTGATTATTTTGTTACTTTAGATGTCCAATCCCTATTCACAATTATTCCGAATGTTAAAGGGATTGCGTATACACAGAAATATCTTATCAAGCATATTGACTATAGTCGTAGTTTTATTGACTTACTATGCTTGCTTCTTGAAACTGTTTTAGAGAATAACATCTTTATGTTTGGTGGTGTCATTTACCTACAGAAGGAGGGTGTAGCTATCGGCACCTCACGTGCCAATACCTACGCCATTATGTTCATGGCATCATGGAGGAGGATTTTATGTTTGGGATGGAGCTTTTTATTTGATATGTCCCTTTTTATTGTTGTTTTGTCGATGATTTGTTCCTTATCTGTACAGGTAGTGGGGAAGAACTGGCAGTTTTTTATGAACAATTGAATTGGGCCAGTAGTTATTTAAAATTTACCATGGCCTATTCAGTATCTAAGATTGAGTATTTGGATGTTTTGGTGCAAAGACTAGACAATGACATGGTTAATACAGGCATTTATAGGAAACCTTGTTATAGGAATACTTTGCTTCATAGGCATAGTATGCACCCCAACTATGTCTTTAAAAATGTGATTAAGGGTCAAGGGATGAGGGCACCTAGATTCAATGCATCTGATGATGGTTTCCACTTATAATTGTTAAATATGAGAGGTAAACTCCTTATGAGAGGATATAATACCTTGGTGGTGGATAAGGTGTTGGAGGAGATACCGAGCATTAGAGGGGATTTGGCTTGCCCCTATTTTTCCCATCCTATGAGGACTGATGGTCACATGACACCTAGTAGGGATCAGATGAGAGTAAGGGTACCATTATTCTATACAAGTGACACTACTACAATAATGAATGTTATTAGGAAAAATTGGGATATTTTAATGGTAGATCCTGATTTGAGGCAGATTGTAGGGGATGTTACTAATTTTCTGTTCAAGAACAATTACGTTTAAAAAGACTGTTATGTCATCCCAGAGATGCCATTGTTAATACATCTATATAAAGGTCTGTTACTAACCCATGTGTGGGTGTAATTTTTGTGGAAGGATTGACAATAGTGGCCAGTTAGTGCATTCAGATACAGGGAAGAGATATGTGTTTAGAGTCTTAGCTAACTGTTACACTCAGCATGTGGTCTGTCTTGCTTACTAGACAGTGTGCAGTTCATATTATGTACGTAAAATGGGCAGCATATTTAAAGACAGGATTAGGGAACACTTGTATAATATCAGGGTATGTTCAAATGGGTCTATATCAGATGATCAAAAGCTCACAGGTCCAAAGCTCACAACTTCGAACTGCAAACCTCAAAAGCTGATAACATAGAACATACCAAAAAAATACTAACTACCCAAAAAAAAAAAAATGCTCCATGCAGGGGGGCAAGCCCCCCTGCACCCCCCCCCCGCTACTTAAATATACCAACTCCGTGATCGCACTGTAGTGCAGTAAAGGGAAATCTTCCCTTCCTGCACTCTATGGCGATCTCTGTTCTGTGGTTCGATGTTGTTAGCTTTTGGGGTTTGAAGTTCGAAGTTGTGCGCTTCGGACTTAGCCTTCAATGTTCCGATATAAACCCTGTTCAAATAATAATGCTCTATTCAAACATGTTATGCAGATGGGAGATGAACATACTTTTAAATTTATGGTTATAGATGTCATCACACCTAGCTTACGTGAAGGGGACATTAGCAACTGTGCTGAGAATAGGGAGGTTAGGTGGATAATAAGGCTTAGGGCCGATAGCGGTAAAGGCTTAAATGAAAAAGCCACCCTAAAACCTATTTTAAAATCTAGAGGCCTTAGGGCTAGATGAATTGTTATATTTGTATTTTTGTATAAACAGTTTTATATGCAATATATGTTTTTCATATATCTGTATTTTTTATCTTACATTGATGTTATCATGCAAATGATTTGATGTGATGATGTTACATTGTGTTGCTTTAAGGGCAGCTACTAATTTATGTGAGTTGATTTTTGATTGGCTCTGATTTTATTTAGTTGGGCCATTGGGGATAAGTTTTATATGGTCTGAAGAAGCTACTGGTGAAAGCGATTACCCTCTATTTTATGAACCCGGATTAAACATTTTTATATGCTCCTTCATGCTTGTGCTCCATTTTGATTTATTTATATTTACTCAATGACAATGGTGACTTTACTCCTTGGAGTTTTTTTGTTATTTTTTTTTTGTTATACATTACTTTACCATCCTTGTCAGAATGTCAGAAGGGAAAGGATTAGAGTTAGTGAAATGATTGGCAGCAGCTGGACTGACTTAAGCTGTAGCTGCTGGGTCAAGTCTAGCATGAGCATGTAGAAATGTGAAAGACTGAACAATGTTGTATGTTCTACTTTCTTTATTAGGTGTAGTAGGCTGGCTATGAGAGAAACAACAGGCTGTGAAAAACGCATCCTCCAATGCTGGCAGCAATGGGTTATGGGAGGAGGTCCTGGTAATTCCAATTGTAACATTTCATCGTATGTTCTGATGGACTGAGAAACCTCAGTGTTCTCCATTTAAAACATTGGCATATTCTAAAAATAGTCTCAGAAAAAGAGAACCCTTGACCGGGAGATTCAGGTAATATTCTCTCCTGTGAGTCTGAATCAGAATTTTGAGGAGAAAAACCTATATTTGTCTCATCATATTTCCTCTCCAGATTCAATTTCTTGAACCTCTTCTGCAAAAGAGGAATCCTTTTTTCTCTTTTCAAAAGCTACATGATAGGAAGAGTCAATGGCCTGCATAAGACCCTGAGCCAGACCTAACAAAGTACTCCTGTCCAATGAAACTGGAGCAGGAGAAGAAAAAAAAAATATGTTTCTTTTTGACAGGAATAGTTGGGTGAACAGGATTTCTAATGGCAGCCGTGATTTCCCCAGGGACAGGCACAACATTCTTGTTAAGAAGGGGTACTTTCCCTGCCCCTTTTACCAACATTGACAAAAGTAGCTCACCCTTGCCCATTATGGGGATCCCAAGAGTTGCAAAGGACATGGTTAACTGTCATCCATAGTGACTGTATGGACAACACCAATGAAAAAGATGAGTGGTCTGAGGAGCCAACTTTGGCCAAATCAGAGTCACCCACCTGTGGCTAAAGCAAACTGCTATCCTGCTGTTGTTAAGGTTTTTAGTTTACTTTGTCTTTTTGTGTCTGGAAGAAGGGCTGACCATGGGAATGGTAGTATGTTTAAGCCTAAAATGGTGCCTCTTTTTAAGGGGAAACTAAGCCGTACAAGCCAATTAAAAATCAAAAGTAGTATTATATCACTTTTCCTAACAACACAGACAAAAAGGACTCTAATACACTTTACCAGCACCAAAAAGGCATTTCAACACAGTTTCTCCACAGAAAAAAGAATGGTTTTAGAATTTTTAAATCAATAATATCATATAGCTTAAAAAGTATATTCCCAGACAGGAAAGTAATTTTAACCATTAAACGTAATATGAAGAAAGACTTTTCTCCAAAGTGAACTTATCTGACCCACAGTGGAAAAGCACAAGCTGACCATTGATCCTCAAAAGCCCTCAGAGAAGTGATCTTTTCAATGGCAGAAAAGTTCTGAAGGGCTTGGCACCCAAGCCTGTCTTTTCATTCAGCTCAAGCTGTTTAACAAGTTGGGCTTACGGAAGGTGCCTTGAAGCTTTGGAAGCTGGCTGACTGTTATAGCCTATGTAGGATATAAGCCATATAGCTTAGGCTTCTGCAGCACTGTTAATTATGAAGAACTTCTGCACACAGAGCCAGATGAACTGACTATGGTTCTGGTCCAAGAGACAATAAAACCTGCCAGATTGGGAAAGATGTACCAACATATGCAAGTCCATGTGTTGGTTTACCAACATTTGCCAGTTCAAATGGTGTAGACAAGACTATAACCTTCATTGTTCCCTGCAGTGTGGTTGGAGTTAAAAATGATGCTACTGGCAGTCACTGGCTGTATGGGGGTGTGAAGGTACTTTGAGTTATGCTAGTCTGGTGCCTTGAAGCTACACTGCTGTTAGACAAGGGTCTGTATAGTGGTTTCTCTGTAATAAGCCTGCTGTGTATAGCTTAGGAAATGGAACGACATCATTCTTGAACATTTATCAAATGAAAGGAAGCCCCCCCCCCCCCACACACACTTGAAACATTTGATAGTAGATCTTTTCATTTCTCACTGGGTATTCCACATGTTTCTTTCTGCAACTTATTTTTCCAACATGGAAACAAGGAAAATCTACGACTGTCTGTTTAGCCTCTTTTGTGTACCTATTTAATTGTAAAATACAGTCGCACAAAGATGTTTTTAAGATATCACCACATAATATTTATTCATGATGCCTAAGTTCACCATTACTTAGAATTATTATTGGAATGGACTTTCTAGGCTGTTACAGGTTTTTAACTTCTTAGACTGCCTGGACTTCATGTGCTTTGCGTTCAGTAATATACACGGGTTCATTATAATTTAATAGATTATAGTCCCATTTTCTACCTACACTCAGGAATGAAAAAGAAATATAAATATTCTTCTCCCTAAGGGAAGAGGAACGGAAATAGTTTATGCATTTTTTAAAGTCCTTGATAGGTTCATATGCTTAAAAGGTGTGGATTTTGGATCTCGATAAATAATTGTTTCAGTCAATTTATTCCCTGGTAAATTACACCAGACATCTGGCATCATTGTGCTGAGCTAAATTAATTTACGTAAGTCTTGCTTGCATAAGTAAGGCATGGGATTTATTGTTCTCATCATATGACTCATTTAAAATTTTCACAAAAAATCAGAAAAAAATGAAAATTGTTCTATAAACAGGAAGACAAATTAAAGATTGCTGCAAGCTCTCTGTCTATAAAGAGTCTTACATATTTTAGTCCATAACATGGTGTAAATATAAGCTTTAACACGCTATATATATATATATATATATATATATATATATATATATATATATATATATATATATATATATATATCATAAGCCTGCAATGTCCAAAAGGGTACCTGAAAATTAATTACTGATGGTCATTAAGACCTGGTTTAAATAGTACACCCAAATTAATTATCCACATATGTTCCTTACGCGTCAGAATATGATGTTTATGTAATGCTGTGATGTCATCCCCACTACCATGTCTATACCCAAAAAAACAAAATGTGCAGAATTATGTACTAAAACATGTTTATATAAAGCATATCATGAATGTCTACAGTTAATATCACTTACGTGAACTTTTCAAGAAAAGCAGGTGGATAATTTAGATGGTCAAGACAAGTCCAGGTTGATCACTACTTTTGGTACCAATACTTTTAAGATAAAAATCAGTGATAGCCAAGTATTGGCATATCTTGAAGTCTGATGTGTTTTTTTGGACAAGTGTTTAATAATTTTTGTCATTTTGGTTTTCGCAAGGGGAAAACAGTGGGTGAGCATTTTTCTTCTTTTAAAAAAGGACTTACCAGTCAGTCTGATCATGTAGCCAGAAGAATTGTTGGTAGCACTTTTTGTGGACATTGCACATATTGTAAACTGATATCTAGGACTAAGTCCTTTACTTCAGTTAATACTCCAAAGGTGTACAACATAAGGCACTTGATTACCTGTTCTAGTGAATGGGTTGTATATATGGCAGTTTGCCAATATGGGTCTTTTTATGTGGGGCAAACGTCTTGTTCTTTCAAACAATGTATAGCACTACACGTAAGTGATATTAACTGTAAACATTCAAGAAGTGCTTTATATAAACATGTTTTAGTACATAATTCTGCACATTTTGTTTTTTTGGGCATAGACATGGTAGTGGGGGATGACATCACAGCATTACATAAACATCAAGTTCTGACACATAAGGAACTTATGTGGATAATTAATTTGGGTGCACTATTTAAACCAGGTCTTAATGACCATCAGTAAATAATTTTCAGGTACCCTTTTGGACATTGCAGGCTTATGATGGGTAATATAAAATTTAATTTTTGATAGCAATGTATTTGTTGGCTATTTGGAGGTACAGTTTTGTAATTGTGCTTTATGGAGTTCTATACATAAGTTTGATTCTTTATTTTTATTTAATGTTGTTATTTCAGTTTTATTTAATGCTGTTGCTTTAATTCTTGTCTTCATGAATAATGTTTTTGCATTTTCTGGTACACACTGATGACGTCATGTGGCGAAACCAGTCTGTGGGTGCATTTGTCTGCCATTAAATCCTCACACTCTGCTTCTGACTGTGGATTTTTATTACTATTGCGTGCTGGAGGTGGTTGTTTGAACTGCTTGTATTTTTCCTGGACACCTGAGTCATAGTGCACCGTTTCCGTGTTTTATGCTCTCTCTCTCTCTTAGATATATATATATATATATATATATATATATATATATATATGTATAGGCACACACACACACACACACACACACACACACACACACACACGTCTCTCTCTCTCTCTCTCTCTCTATATATATATATATATATATATATATATATATATATATATATATTTATATATATATGTGTGTGTGTGTGTGTGTGTGTGTATATATATATATATATATATATATATATATATATATATATATATATATATAATTAAAAAACGTACAATACACTGATTGCATAAGTGTGCTCACCCATAAACTAATATTTTGTTTTGTGTGCACACCCTTAAAGTAATACTGTGTTGAAGCACCTTTTGATTTAATTACAGCATTCAGTCATTTTGGGTACATACCTGCCATCAATTAAAGAGACTCAGATTAATCCCAAATAAAGTTCAGCTGTCCTAATAGGATTTTCCTGACATTTGCTCAGTTGCCTGCTACAGCCATGGTTCACAGAGAGCTTACAAAGCATCAAAGGGATCTCATTGTTGAAAGGTATCAGTCAGGAGAAGGGTGTGCCTTCCGTGCACTGGCCCAGCAATCAAGGAGCCTCAATCCTTACCACTAACACCAGTGAGGGGTGTCCTTATAGGGAAAGGATAATAAATACACACACAGTAAAGCACAATTTCCCTTAAGAGCACACAGAGATCACAGTCAGTCTGGGGCTGGTTTCTCCCTTTCTCTCCATGTCCCCAATAAGACTCCCATTGGCACAGCTATAGGGGCCAGATCTCAGCCTAGTGGGCAAGCTAAAACCTCCAGCAGCTTCTCTGTCCAACCATTGCTTTGTGTCCCTGCCCACGTAGTTGACACACACACACACTTTGAGATAAGAGTTTATGCAACCACACAGACACTCCTAGGGAAGGCTGGCACAGGTTCTCCAGCTGTGCCCCTTTTCTGCCCAGTCTAAAAGGTAGTACCAACTGCTACCACCCACTAATATTTATCAGCTACTCAAAGGCTCTTAAAAGGGTCACCAATTATTACTGTGCAATATTATTATCCAAATGGTAAGTGTGACTGAACAGTCAAGGCTTATTAGAGTGACTTGGTACAGTATCACTATATACATGCAATGTACTCTAGAGCTTAAATTAACTCTGCATAAAACAGCCACAGTTGAAAGGTTTAAAAATATTTAATAATAAAGAATAAAAACACAAGACAATACTTATCACTACACAGTGCTAGTCAAGAGTTCAGAGATCACAGAGAAATACTTAAAATAATACCATATAAAAGTTCTGACATCACAAAAAAACAAACTAGTCTAATCTTCCGATTTTGTAGCTGTATCTAAGAGAAAACACTGTTCTAAATAACTTACATATAGAGCAAAACAGTGCTGGTGATGTTGGATGTTCTCAAGACTAAATGCTCAGAGCTCTCTGATTCTCACTCTTTAATTTGATAATACAAAGCTGCTTCACATGACATCATTCTTCACCCTTTTCTGGTGTTCCCAGGCTAACAGAAACTACATTTACATTCTTTACACCTGGTCAGAAACCAGAGCAATAAAGGACATTTATACGTGCAAATTCTAGCCATTAAATCTGGTCTTAAAACAATAGGCAGGATGCCTCCCTCTAGACATATCGGCTCTGAATTTTGACATCAAAGACAGCCGTAAAATGCTTGACTTAGCTTTCTAGCAGCAGAGTGCACTCTTGTTACATTTTTGCAGTTCAATATCCAATCTAGTCTTTTCACATTTAAGAGGACACGCCTGTGGCTTACATTAATATTTCCAAATGACAGAATTATCTACAAAATTCTATCTGGCTAGGCTGGCAGCCTTCACATATCTTCACACATCTCCTCCCCTGAAGAACTCAAGCTAGTTTTTCAAGTGACCCTTGAAAAAGGCTGCTTGAAATAGTTAGGTCTGTCTGAGTATACCTTACCCCTCTCCCTGTTTTGAGACCCCATCTGCTTTGGCATTACTAATCCCACTGTGGTTCTGCACTGACATATCATATGCTTGCAACCCTAGGCTCCATCTTAGCAACTTGGCATTTTGCTGGCTGGCTGTGTTCTTCCTTGTCAGGTCTGTGAGGGGAGCAGCTATGGTACTTTAACTGGGGATGAACTTTCTGTAGTACCCTGCTGTCCCTAAGAATGCCCTCACCTGCTTTTTGTTAACAGGTGCAGGCCATGACTTTATGGCTTCCACTTTGGCAGGTTCTGGCCTGATCTTACCACTTGCCATTCTATGTCCCAGGTAGGAGACCTCTGCCATTCCCACCTGACATGTGTTCGGCATAATGGTCAACCCTGCCCTCTGTAGTCTGCCCAGCACCTCCCTGACATGTTGAAGGTGCTCTTGCCAGGAATGGCTGTAGATGACAATATCATCTAGGTAAGCAAGGGCAAACCCTCTTGCTCCTGCTAGGATATGATCTACCAGCCTCTGGGAAGTTGCTGGGGCACTTTTCTTCTGAAAGGGCATCTTTGTGAACTCATACAAGCCAAAAGGTGTCACAAAGACTGACCTCTTTCTAGCACTGGGAGTCAAGGGCACCTGTCAGTAACCCTTGGTAAGATCAATTGTTGAAAGATACTTAGCCCCACCCAGCTGCTCTAGGTCCTTCTCTTTCCTAGTCATAGGGTGAGCATCTGACTATTTTATTTCCTGTAGTCCACACAGAACCTGGTGCTGTCATCCTTCTTTGGCACCAGCACCACTGGGGAGGCTCATGAATGGTTGGACTCTGGAATCACCCCTAGTTCCAACATCTCCTGTATCTCCTCCCTCAGAGACTGTCTGACTCTCTCAGGCACCTTATAAGGGACCTGCCTAATAGGCCTTTAGGGTCCTGTATCCACCTGGTGCTGTACCAGGTGGGTGCTGCCTGGTTTCCCAGGGAACATGTTCCCAAACCCCTGTTATACTGCTCGGATTTCCCAAACCGAGGTAGGAGATAGCTTCTGGGACATTGCTACCCCTTCCACTGACGTTTCAGTTTGAGCCTCACTGAAGAGATCAGTCACCAGATCTCTGTCAGACTCCTCCTGCAATCCACTACAACTGCTCAGCACAAGGGCCTCCCTATCATGGTAAGGTTTCATCATGTTAACATGGTACAATTTGTGCCCCTGCCTTCTGCCTAACAGTTCCACCATGTAGTTAACATCACTTACCTTTCTTAACACCTTGCAGGGTCCCTCCCAACCTGCTTGCAGCTTGTTGTGTCTGACAGGAATGGGAACCATTACCTGCTGCTCCACAGGATACTCTCTATCTCAAGCATTCCTGTCATACCACACCTTTTTCTGTTGTTGGGCTTCTGACAGGTTCTCCTGGGCCAAGCCCATGAGTTCCCTGAACCTTGTCCTGAGATTTAGGACATATGCCACAACAGACTGCTTGTGAGATTCACACTCACCTTCCCACTCATCTTGAATTAAATCTAGAGTTCCCCTCACGCTATGCCTATACAGCAACTCAAAGGGTGAAAAACCTGTGGATTCCTGGGGAACCTCTCTGTAAGCAAACAACAGATGGGCAAATACTTGTTGCACTCCTAGTTAAACTGGTCTGCAAATGCCCATAGCATGGACTTGATCACAGAGTTTAACCGCTCAACCAGACCATTAGCCTGGGGATGGTAGGGAGTGGTCTTCATGTGCTTCACCCCACAGTACTTCCACAGACAAGCCAGCATGTCTGACATAAAATTGGCAACTCTGTCAGTCAGTATTTTGTTTCGGAAACCTACACTTCTGAAAATCTCTAACACAGCATTTGCCACCTTTTCTGCCTCAATGGAGGACAGAGCCACTGCCTCAGGGTATCGTGTAGCAGAATCCACTACCACTAGGATATACTTTTTCCCTGTGGAACTTGGGGTACTCAGAGGCCCCACAATTTCCATAGCTACCCTCTGAAATGGCTCCTCAATCACAGGTAAAGGCATCAAAGGAGCTCTCATCTTGTCTCCCACCTTGCCTATTTTTTGGGACTGCTCACAGGTCCTGCAGTACACTGTTACATCTCTGGAAATTTCAGGCCAATAGAAGTTCTGCATAATACATCTCTTGGTATGTTTTATGCCCATATGACCTGCAAAGGGAATATCATGGGCTATGGCTAGAAGTGCCAGATGGTAGGCTCTAGGCACAACCAACTGCTGTACTCTCTCACCTTCTAGCCCTCCAAGCTACACGCTCTAGAGACCTAAACTTTGTCACCACAATAAACAGAACATGCTGGAGGGATAGATTCCTGTTCCAGAGACTTCCCATACTCTGGAAAAAACTACCTATCTATATCAAACAAAGCTCTTCATTAGCACTCTTCAAGAAAAATCTTGATGATTGGATGGGAAATAAGAAATTCAACCCAGGGATCACCTCTGTGGCTCTGCTCGACGGGCACAGGAAAATAATTTTCTTGGGTGGCGAAAGCCAGGGTACCTTTTTGGCTAGGCTTATATAGGCCCTAGAGCCAATAGCCTACTACCTACCTATGAACCTATGAACATGCTTGTCTCCAAGCCTGACTGCGTGTAACCACACAAGCACATGGTACTGCACTATCAAAATTATTCCCTATCAGGACATCTGCAGGGATAACCTCAGACACACCTACTTGTTGGTTTCCTTTTCCACCCTCCCAGTAAAGGTGAACCATAGCCAATGGTATTTGGAATGGGGTTCCTACTAAAGCTCTGACTGGAATAGACTGCCCAGGCAAGTAGTGCTCTTCTGTCACCATTGCAGGCTTTACAATGGTTATGTCAGAGACTGTGTCTCTCTTAGCAATGGCCTCTTTGCCATTCACTACAATAGGATATAACCTCTTGTGGTAGTTTGGCACCCTTGTTATCCCAAGACAACCTACTATTGGCATTTTGTCTTTCCCACTTACTGGCTTTCTCACCTTTTGTTCCCCACCTTGCCTCCATGGACATCTGTATGCCACAAGGCCCCACTGGTTGCATTCAAAACATTTAACCCTAGGTCCTGGACATGTACCTGAACTAGTGGCTTCCCCTGCAACTGGCAGATTCTGTTGGGGCAGTCTGTGCTGGCCACCGTAGGTTCCTTTAGACCTTTAGACCAATGAGCAGTACTGGGGGTCCCTTTCCTGCGCAGGGATGCCCTGCTTGCTAGGTATAGTCTCCCTTCTTCCCCAACTCATCTGAAGTAGCACATTATCTATCAGCTAACCAGAGCCTCATGTCCTCAGGCAAAGTGCTATGGGCTTGTTCCCTCACCAAAAGTTCTGCCAGCCCTTCAAAAGTGGTGACCTGACATCCACTCACCAACCTATGAAAATAAGTGCTCAGTTCAGCAACATATTCACACACACTTTCATCTGCCTTGCGTTTATGCTCATGAAACTTTTTCCTATACGTTTCAGGTGTTAGCTTAAAACATTCTAACAAGCAATGCTTAACAACAGTGTAATTAAAACAGTCAATGTCAGACATTTTAGACAACACAGTTACAGCTTTACCATGAAGTTAGGGAGCCAGGAACCATACCCAGAGCCTTTGGTCAACATCATACTGTTTACATACCCTCTCAAACATATGAATGATACTATCAAAATTATCCCCCTCTTTAAACTGTGGAAGAAATGTACTGACCATTTGTGATTCTGGGGTCCAGTTACTCCCTTCCCCATTACCTCCATGACTCTGGCGAAGAGTCAGCATCTCCCGCTCATGCTTTCTCTGCCTCTCCTTTTCCACAGTTTCCAGGCATAGCAGTTTCTCATTCTCTTCAGCCTGAAGACATCTCAGTCTCTCAGCTGCATCTGTTTGCAAACGCTTGGCCTCCAACTCAAGTTTCTTTAGCTCCAGATGGATTTTTAAGTCCTCTGCAGAAAGGTTGAGCTGTCCATTCTCTGAGGGTGGTACATCTCCACTGCCAGCAGTGGCGGCTGGTGACTTCAAATTAAAGGGGGGCTGCAGGAGACAGCTGAATGGGTGGGGACAATGGGAAGGAGAGTGGCCAACTAGAAAGGGGAGGAGCTATGCTCACAACCACAAAAACTGTATCTTTAATTAAATGCACTGCCCTGTGTGTCAAACCATCATAATGAGAGTCCAATCAAGACAAAATGAAGTGAAGAAGAAAAAAATGTTTCAATGCATTGGCTGCATGACAGCTTACTTAATATCTAGATGGAAACAAAAAGGTTGTGAAGCATGAAAAAATAAAATACTTTTATTAAGTCAAGTATAAGAAAAACAGGCAGCACTCAACTCAAACCACTTCTTGCACTGCAGTTCTAATTATAATTTATATTCAGCTTTATTAAAGTACCAAGTAACATGCTGAAAGTAGAAATCTCTGTGATACCCCACTTGTAAAAATGTTTCTTAAACAAAAAAGACTTGCTGCCTGACAACAATGGGGAAAACATGATTAAAGTAAAAAATGAAAAGCAAACAAGAAACAAGCTCAAGATGCATTGCTTAAAGGATTACTGCACAGGTTATGGACCACAAACGATAGATTGGCATTCTGTTTAGTTTACAGCTAAAGCCTGCAAAGATGACTGCAAGTCTCCAACAAATGTAATGAGCTTCTTAAAGTAATGTAATCCTGTCATTTATTACAAATACTGTCATATGCATTTCAATACCCAAGGCTTATACATTATCTAGTTATGTAAGTATTCTCTGCATGGCAACAACAGAAAGGCTTTCAATGTTGGCAATTCTTTAACAGTACGCTTATTAAAACATACCTGCATCTTACAATCTCATACAAGTTTGCCTGATGGTCATTAAAGCATTGCTACTTAAATACAGATCAACAAGCACTTTCTGAATAATTATAAGCATAAATCAACAGTATAAAAATATGACAGAAACCAGAACATTCTGCAAAATCAAGGACAGATAAAAAGCCACTGTAGTACTTATGTCTACCTTGTATGGGGGATACTCTGCACATTTACACTGCATAAATGATCCTTGCCTTGCTTGGACACATCCAGATTCACTAGATGGGGGAGTGGGGTGCAACAAGTATGTCACAATTTGAAATGTCTTTGGCTGACTGTGTTGGCCCTGACACATTTGTCATACCTCTCAAACTCAGAGCAAGAAATCTGGACAAAGCCATACACAGAAGTGGGACAAAGGCCCAAAAATATGGACAATTTTTAGATATTGCTCTTATAAACTTAGAAAGATAATAGAATAGTAGGTCTTACATTAGTATGATTTTTTAAAGTGTATGAAATATGAAACTCAAATGTCTGTCATTATTTTCTAAGTTGAGTCTTTAATGATTTGCCACTAATTTGCCAAGAAAACACAACTGAATGAAAAATGGACCAAAAATGTGATGAAATATATATAAAATAGCCACACAATACAGCTGGGAACCTATCAAAGAAGGGACACCTTTTTAATATTAGTACTGCTAACTTGAGCAGCTGACAAAATAAAATAATCTACATGCATTTCTGAAATAAAAGTAATGTATAACTCTGATTATTACAGTTATTTATTAATTGTAAACCCTCCAAGTTTTCTTCCAAAATTGCCATTTTGCGGAGGGATTATTAGGGGAAGAGCAAAATTTTGAGCCAAAATCGGGGACAGTTGAGATATTTGGATATGCCTAATTCTATAAAGCAATCGATTTGCACGTACCTCTCAACCTGTTAATGCAGGAAATCTGAACAAGGTCAAATATATTGGGGGAACATATAAACAGTACTAAAAATTGCTCTTGTATAAACTGAGACAGTTGATAGAATAACAGGTCTTGCTTTAGCATGCATTTTTCTGAAGGTTATGAAGTCTGAAACTCAGTGTCTGTCATTATTTAGTGACTTAATTCCTAAATGATTTGCATGAAAACCACCAATTTTATGAGGAACATACCAAAAATCTTCTTCTTTTTTTGACTTTTCCTGGTTAGGGGTCACCACAGCAGATCACCTGTCTGCTCATGATTGTCAATGGAGTTTTACAGTGTCGATTTGCCAACCCAGCACCCAACCTTCCACGGAAGGCACACACACGCAAACACTCACACCTAGGGTCAGCTTAGAGTATCCAATCCATCTACAGCATGTCTTTGAGATGTGGGAGGAAACCGGAGCACTTGGAGGAAACCTACGCGACACAGGGAGGACATGAAGACTCTGCACAAAAGGCACCCCAGCCATGGATTGAACTGGAGAATCTCTTGCTGTGAGGTGACAATGCCAACCATTGCACCACCACAGCCACCCGAGGAACAAACAAGAAGCAAAAATGCATTCATTCTGCAAAAATCTGGACAATTGAGATGTATAGTTCAGCTGGGGCTGTCTTTGAGTTTGCCGCTCTTCCCCCATCACAAAATCATGGTCGAATAGAGCCTCCCCCCTGCAGCCATTCCAATGGACCATTACTTGGCTATTTCACCCCATTTACCATAAACACTAATGTGCATACTGTTTTACTTCTGCGATGATTTGGACTTCATTTGAAAGTTTTATTTTGCATTTTACAGCACAAACACTAATAGATATCTGCTAAACAAAGCAATGCAGTCTCACAATGAAAATAGACTTAGCATTAAAACTTCTCTGCCCTTGGAACTCACATTCATTGAAACAGCATTGAAACCCACATTCAAAGAAAATACATTTTGCCAGTGGCAGATAAAGAGTAACTTTGGGCTGTTTTCAAATCACAGGCCCCTTGCACACAAAACATACACATTCTCTTTGATACACATTTCTGATTGTACTCAATTATATTCCTTATACGATACAGTACAGTTTTAGAGGGGGGTTTTAAATGTATTGTTTTGAACATTTTTCCAGTAAACAATGAAGCAAAATGCATGCACCAATAATGACAAAACTGCCCAATTCAGAACATTTCCATCATAAAAGTCTACTCAAACTTCTACAGTCCACCAGTATCAGTAAATATGCACAATCTCTGAAGAAGTAAAAAAGTCATCCAAATAATTCCACATTAAAGAGATCTGTAACTAATGAAGAGGTTGCTGCTAGCAAACAACTTTATATTTCATTGTTTCATCTACAAATAAAGGGCCTGTTGCTCTTGAGGAATAAATTGCCTGTGTTACACTAAAAAATGATATGCTAGTAATATTACAATAGGAAATGGATGGCAAACTGATAACAGGTTCATAGTTACTAGGTATCTTCGCCAAAAAGGACAGCAGCATTCACCCCCTTTGCAGCACAGTATAATATCAGCAATGCCTCAACCTACTGTGGGAGTAGAACCCATAGCTTTCTGCATCAAAAGCAAGTACACCACCTGTTGTGCTATTAACAATGCAAGCAGACTCAGCATAAGCAGCACAAAACTTTTGCTCCCCTGCAGTTCTAGCTCCTTGTAAAATCTACTCAACACTTAGCTGTATCTCTGAACTTTGCAGTACAAGAAATCTGGAAAAAAACAACATTTATTGGGGGGGGGGGGCAAAAGCCCAAAAACCAGGGACACATTTTAAACATTGCTTGTATAATGTTGGAAAGTTGCTAGAATAAAATGCTGTTACCGCCATACATTTCACTGCCAATTCTTGACCCCAGGACCCTGTGCAAAACAGTGCCAAATCAGCTATTTTATGAAAGAGCAGAAGACTGAAACTTAAATGGCTACCATTTAGTGAATTCAGTTCTCATCATAGCTGTCAACCTCGTAGCACAAAACACCTGAACAAAGCCAATAATGGGGGAATACAGCCCCCCAAACATATTCATTGAATTCAGTTCTCACCATAGCTCTCAACCTTTTAGCAAAATACACCTGGGCAAAGTCAGTAATGGGGGAATACAGCCCCCAAACATATTCAGTGAATTCAGTTCTTACCATAGCTCTCAACCTTAGCACATAAAACATGGACGAAGACAATAATGGGGGAATACAGTCCCAAAAATAGGGATACATTTCAAATATCCATCTTATAAACTTAGAAAATTGCTGGAATGAAAGGCTTTGTGTTACCATGTACTTTCTGAAGAATATGACATCTGAAATTCAAATGCTTGTCATTTTTATTTATTTAATATTTGTTAACCAGGAAAGTCTGACTTGGAACAAAAGCCAATTTTCAGCAGGGGCCCAGGGTGAACAACTCCAGACACATGTCGTTGCAAGGAGGACATTCAGACTCCACACAGAAGGTACCCCAGCTGTCAGGCAACAATGCTACCACTGCACCACTGACTGTGTAAAGACAGAAAAATACAGAAATCACAGATTTTATGAGGAACAGAACAGAACAATTATGAGACAAAAATCTGCAATTATTTTACAAATGGTGGTGGGTAGAGAATTCAGGCTCTTGCCACCTATCCCAAGATACAGGGTTCAATCCTGTGTATTCCCTACACTCACACACACACACACACACACACACACACACACACACACACACACCCTTCTTCCTGCAGTTCCAAACCTGAAAGCAAGTCCTTCCTTAGTGCAATAAACTCCAAAGTCCTTTGCAGTCTGTAAAATGAGAGCAAGTCCTTCCCCTAATGTCCATTTAGTAGAAAAGCCCACGAGGCTCATCCTAGTTCTGCACATGGGAGCAGAGCAAGTTGGGTATTACCCAGCCTGCGGATGTTGCAGTCCAATCCCCTTCCAGTCTATGCAGTTGTAACTGCATAGACGTCTGGTATATTTGCTGCTGAATGTTGTCTTCCTAATCCAGACTGCTGGTGAGACAGTCTGGATTCTGTGTACATGTTCCAGACTGGTTCACCAGCAGTCCGGATATCAGGAAATGGCGCTAGTGCACATGCGCTATGTTCCACTACTCATGTTTGTTTTTATTTTTTCTTTTCTTTTTTCTTTTCTTTTCTGTTTTGTTTTACAGCTGGGAGGGGGCTGCAGTCATGCAGCCCAATAGCACAAGCTGCCCCTGACTGCCAGTCTGACTGCTCCCCTGGTTGCTGTTTTCTGATGCAGCTGTGACCAAAGCTGCAGTCACATCTGCCTTAGTTTGTTTTCCATGCACCAGTCCCCTAGCCTGGCACATCTCAGCCAGCTGTTTCCCTGTTAGCTTTCCAT
>NC_056745.1:896406352-896453852 GCF_019279795.1 Protopterus annectens
ACTTTATAGCTTCGAGATACTGAAGTTCGACATTTCAGTATTTCGATGTTATAAAGTGAACCCATATATATATATATATATATATATATATATATATATATATATATATACCCCTGCTCCTCAGAAACACTCAGTCCGAAGTGACTGCACTGCATTGCATTTTCTTAATAAAACTCTGTTTAGGGTAGATAAGATACAATGCAGTTCAGAGGCATACTGTGGTACATGTATAACCTGTGATTACTCTATGTTTGCAATTTGCATACTCTTCTCTTAACTGCATTAATTTTTTTATACTACTTTGGTGCCCTTCTATATGACAAAAATATGATACTCAATTAGTTAAGCTGAAATGTCCATATATTTTACTATTACTCTTGTCCTTCCAACCTTGTTGCAGCAGAAACTTCCTCATGCAGGATTTCTTCTCATACTAGTTTAGCAAAGAAATACATTTAAGACATGCTGTGTGAATATATTTCACAGATTCTATCTAAAACATAGAAATTTAACAAACATCTGTCCTATGCATTTTTTCCTTACTCCTTTCCCAACTTCTCATGTATATAAAAAAACTGGGCGGGGGGGATGATGGTGGTGGTGGTCTATCCCTACCAAAAATATTATACCTCATCTCTCTTACCTCATCAAGCACAATCCTCTTGATGTCTTTCCTTTGTGTTCACCTTGTTTTTTTTCTCCATTTCCAGCTATCCAACTTTATAAAGAACCAGTCAGGTTGTCTACATAAGGACACTCATACTTTCAGCACATAACACCTTATTATTTTTTTATATTCACTTCTACATGGCTTTCCTGACTACCACTCTCCTACATTGATTGCCAGTAATGTACATGGGCTTAAACATGCCCACTCACACCTCCAAATTATGTAAAGTGCAAAAAATTTACAATATAAACTTTTCATTCACAAAAACCCACAGTAATATTCATCTATTTAATGAACTTACAGCCTATAAGCTTATGGGCATATGTGCACAGCCCTTCACTTCCACTTATTCAGTTCTACTAAATAACACTCAGTGAATTTAAATAAAAACACAGTGGCCCTCTTTGTCATTTGTCCTTGTGTAACATACAAACTCTGTGACTATCGGGTTGGGAGGGTAGTCTAATGGTTAGGGTGTTTGCCTTATAAACACACAGTGCAGGGTTTGAGTCTCACAAGGGATAATTGGCTAGGCTTAAAATGGTTTGCAAGGGCAGTTAGCTTAGTACTAATCTATGAATACCACCCTTTATATATAAAACAGTAACACATGAATGACTGTTAGGAACTGATCCTATAAATTCTTCTACATGATCAGAGTGCAGAACCCAAACATTTTATGAAGTGAAAACATATCAGTGAATACAGAATGAGAGACTGATGAGAAAACAATGTTATGAAAAGCTGCCAAGATTCAGTCAGTGTTCTACAAAGACATCATTCTGATTGATATACTTGTATGAGAACACCAATGAAACACCCTCAAAACACAATTAGTAATGTTTTGAATAAGATAATGGAATTCATCCTTGATGACAAAAATGTATATCTGTTTGAATATAGACTGATACATTTGTGCATATTTGTATGTGTGGATGGGTGTTGGTTTGCATGTGTGTTACCTAAGATTAACGATTAGTCCTTAATGATTTAATAATCACCTTTTCTCTCCTCCATAAAATCCTTTAAGGTTTGTTAAGTATGTAATCCATATTACAGATGATACTCTTATCCTTACAACTATTCAGTTATCTTTCAGCTGATATTTTCCTCATTTAATTTGCCTGTGCTTTATACTTTTTATTTAGACGTAAGTGGATTCATGTCTGAATTAGAAACATACTTCATTCTTGGAATTGTCTAAAAATTAAGTAACAAATGAATATGATTTCAGATAACAAAAGCTAAATTTACCCAGAATCAGTATATTAGCTTGATCATGTTTAAAGTTAATTGCTACAGAAATGTAAGAAGATCATTAAGTTATTTAGAGGAGAATTTGGTCAGAAAACAACTGTTAAATTATGTTGTGGATGACTAAGCTGAGAACATGCAAAAAGGTGAGATAAGGAATCTGCATGACAGAGCAATATTACATAGAGGATGCTTTAGATTACATAATAAAGAAGATCACTCAGAAAGTCAGAAGAAACACTGTCAAGACATTTTGTTAAGAGAAGTACAAGTACTAAGGAGTGGGGAAAAATTAAGTTATATAGCGATGACTCTGACAATTCCATGCAGACTTGGAAATAAGTAATTTTGACAGCTTGATTTGAATTCTCTCATGATAGAGTATCTCTGCTATATAGTGGCAGATAATTCTATGAAACCAGACCAAGCTCTAAGAAAACATTAATAGTGATTCACATTTTATTAGGTTTTGCATATTAACTGCACCATTGCTTATACTTAAAATTTTGGGAGCTATGAACTCACTTATTATCAGCAGCCCACAAGATCTAGAGTGAGAGAAAAGCATGGCTTTCCCTTACTGGATTCTGGAATTGTTTAATGTTCCATCTGTTTCTACCCCTCGTGTGAATTTAGACCATAGGGCTCAGTCTGCATAATGTCTATTTTTGCATGTTGTGTAAGCTTCTGACTATGATGTCTGCAGTATGCTGTCTGAGGGAGAAATATGATTTATTGTATACACTGCCTACCAGTCTCTCCAGAAGGCATTCCCCAAGCACTGCTCATTGCATCCATTTATTCTATGATGTTTAAGCTGATATTGGCTTCTCCTTTCTCGTATATCTGCCTAATGCATCTGAGTTTAGGCTTGTTAATCGTGTTTGTGTCTTCAGCAGCACAGGATTAAACCTGAGTGCCATACATGGTGTCCAAATGTACCCTGAGGTTACATCTGAGAACATGTTGCATTACTTCTGATACAAGTCCAGTAATCAGACAGATAACAACATCTGACAGAGCCTGCACCTCACTCATAAAATAGAGCTAAGTTCTAGTTGACAAATCTTCATCTCTTTCTTGAAAAGAGAAGGAGATATCTGGCATGCAAAAGACAGGTAATGGCCACTCATGCTAATCTTCACGTCTGAGCTTTTTGTTAAATTCAAACAGTAAAGCATTTGTTATTATCATGTCTGGGCTGATTATCTTTTTAATATCTTGTAACTAATGTAGCTTAATTTCTAGAAGATACACTTACATAATAAAACAAGCCCGATCTTTACAAACAAAGGTTAAAAAAAATCCTGTTATATTTTGCATTTTAAATTGTGAGAAGGTTTTCTGAGAAACTCAATTCTATCACTAAAAAAGCATTTAAAAACTTCCCAGAGGCCAATATCAAAAGCATACATGCAAAAACACTCACAAAGATATCAAGTACACCCTCTGAAATATTATTTAGAAGCATTGACAATACTGGTGGTTCTCACCTCTTCATTTATTTCCAGCATTATGTAATTTCAGAGGCAGAAACATTAGACAACCAGAAATAGAATTTTAGATGTGGGTATCTTAGATAAACCTCCTCTACTTGAGGATGACAAAATATCTAGTAGACATTTATATTTAACTTTGATGCTTTCAAAAAGTATTAATAGAAACAATCCCCCCAAAAATAACTTTATACATCAAAAGTTATATTCAAAGAATTTCCATTCAAATGGTATGAGTAAATCTTAATATTAAGGGATGTATTTTTCCTGAAAATTCAAGTTTTGTAACTGGTATTTCAACCACAGATACTAAATCCAAATTAGTCCATTCCTTCTGTATATTCATAATGCATAAAAAATAAACCACTCCCTGGCAACCAACTTTATGTTGAGTACGGGAGGAAATGGAAAAGATACTTTAATTAAACATCCTTGCATTAATTGTGACATATTGAAAATACTGCTAGCTCAGCTATCTGGAATTTTGTAAATAATTCCATGCCATTTGTGAATATTGATATGACTTATATAGAAGTGATTCAGAAGAAAATATTGCCAGCCCAGCTATCTGGAATTGTGCAAATAATTCTATGTCATTTGTGAGCATGGATATGATTTATACAGAACTGTGTGTTAGTTACTGACCTAAGATGTATCCATATTGTACCCTGCTGGAACATAGAAGATTAACTTGCAAAACTTAATAGTGAAGGTTAAGTTACTTCATAGCTTGGCCATAAACAAAAAATGTTATCTCTTAGTTTCAGTCCAGAAGCAGACACAATGTCTAGAGCTAGAAGTTTTTCTATTGTCTTGAAAGAAAAGTAATTACTAGGTTTAAAATGTAAACTCTTTTCTTGCTTTATGACTTCCTAGCAGCTACACAGTTCTGAGAAGATGGAATCTAATGATATAATTACTACTAGATGCAGAAAAAGCTGTCATACTAATCATACTTTGCATAGAAGCAGCCTCCATCCACCACACACACACACACACACACACACACACACACACAGATATATATATATATATATATATATATATATATATATATATCTATAGGAATATTATTAAAAGACAAGCTATGAGGATCTCTCGTTTAGCTAATTGAGATAATAAATTTAAAGATTAAATGAATGCGATTAAAAATTAACTTATGTTTAGAGGTTATAAGAACACAGATATTGAACAAGGGATACAGGAAGTGATGGCATTATGTAATGATAGAGCTGCCCCCTATTTTTCAAGTAAACAGCAAGTTGTTAAAAAGGAAGACAACAGATTTTATATGAAAGCACCCAGTATGAATTTAACATACTCTAGTAATATTAAGTCGGTGTGCAAAGTAATTAAAAGGAATTGGCACATTCTGAACTCAGATTCCCAGATTAATAGTATAATAGGAACATCTCCCAATTGTGTTTTTAGGAATAAAAAGACATTGACAAGGCTACTTTATTACAACTATTCTATGAGGAAAAGACTAACCATAGTTTGATGGAAAGATATCAGGGAACATAATAGGGCCATGAGGCAAAGGAGTGATAATTCCCTGGCTAAACATATAATAAATAATGATCAGACACATGGTTTCAAATTTAAGGATATAGAGAATATAAAAAATAATGGTAGGATGGGTGATGTATGTAATGCCATTGAAGCAAGGGAATTGTTTTGGATCCTTCACTTACAAGCAGATAAGGAAGGTGGGCTAAATGACAAGATCTCTTTAAAACCTAAGAGATGAAAGCAAGGAGACTTTATCATGTGAGTATTGGATAAGTGGTCATGTGATTCTTATCACTTATTTTTTGGTTGATAGTTAACTAATGTATGTATTTAAATCAAGATTTTGTCCGTATGTGTGTGGTCTGAGGAAGTAGTATTACTACAAAAGCGCTTACCACTGATTTTATTTTATTAAAGTTTTATCTTAGTGCTACCTACTTCTGTTTACAGTGCATTCTTGGTTTCATTTTGTGAAGAAGTTTCTTCCCCAGTTCTTTGATTCATGAATATATATGAACGATAAGTCAAATGAGTCTACACAGGATGGAGAGAATGCTAAGGAAAGTTTGCCCTTTTCACAAATAGACTTAGAAAGTCAACCTGATGGTAAAGTAGGAAACATTCTTCCTGTATTAGTAGACAATTACTCAAGCTAGAATAAGTCTATATCCAAACGCAATAGCAGAAATGAATACCTGATAGTTCTAAGTATTGGTCTCATCTGTTTTAAAAAAGCAGACTGGGAGGATACCACTTAAGAAGGCCAAAAGCAATATGCTGTTATAAATGGGGTTACTGTTTTGCTAGCATCACTTATCTCTGTTTTAAAATCACATCATAAGTTCATTTATAGCATTGAGAAGAAAGGGTAAGAGATGGTTAAACAGCTGTTAATAACTTAGGCATTCTGAAGCATAGCTTATTTATCCATTTCATTGTGTTGTTCAGTTTATTTATTCTTTTTAACTGGGTTAGTCACATTAGGTTAGTGAACTCTTTTCAAGGGAGACCCAAGGTGGTATTTATACTACTAGGAGAAATTTGGGGTCTATATTAAATCATCGAATGCTTAGAAAAGCGAACAATGATTTATTGACCCCATGTAAGTGAAAGCTTACAAACTCGAACACTTAGAACAGCTGTTCCAAAAAAAAAAACACTTAAAACATAACAGAAACTAGGGGGTTCACCCCCCCACACCCCCTACTTAAATATACCAACTCCGAGATCGCACTACAGTGACAAAAATGGCAAAGTAATGGACGCAGTCAAGAGATTTCTTTCCCAGGGAAAGAATTCATTTATATGCCACTTCGTCATTTTGCCTTTTTATCTTTTCAAGTTCGACCAAGACGCATTTGAAAGAATGCATCTTCGGTCATCTAACAGGAACTCAAAATTTGGCCAGGGCATAGTATTCAACTTGTCTCATAAACATACAGTAGGCAGCTATTTAGGGGAAACAGATGAGACAGTAAGCACTAAGAAGGTTCTATTGGTCGGGAACTTTTATGACACAGAGAGCTTTTATGATATCTTCTCAAGTATCAGACAATTGCTTCATATACAGCCTTCAGTAGAAAAGAAAAGCCATGTTTATGTCTGCAGTTAGGGAGCATAAGGCACAGGTTCTTGAAGCTCATGATTCCAGTTGCAATAGTTTGTTCTGAAAAAGAAAAAAATCAGATATATCAGGTCAGTATATTGCTAAGATGGAATAAATGAGAGTTTCAAGTGACTGGATAAACCTAAACTCGTATGACTTGGAGGTAAGGCTCACCTGAATTCCAATTAATGGAACTTGGCAGAAATTATTTCACAGGCTGGTAAGTTAAACACAGAACACAATTTTGAGAGTTAGCCTGTGTGGCTTAAAGCTAACTTTAATTTATACTGGTATATAAGTCAGGATAAGTAGGAAAATTAATGACCCACCAATAATGTTATATTGATGGCAAACACTTATTGATAGGATTTAAAACAGTGGCTAAATATCTGTAGCATGCTCTCAACATTTGAACATTTCTTCTGATGAATAAGTGAGCTGATGGATAAAAATAGTTTTGAACAATGGAAAGGAATACGAGGATTAAGTCAGCATTCTCTGTATTGGGGTAACCCTGTACCTTTATTCTATGGAATCAGTGTACATCTGTGCGGATCTCACATTGCAATGCAGTTTTTGTCCTTTTCATGTACATAATTGGGCTATGAGGTTATGAGAGACCTGCATGCACCTGACACAGTGTTGAATGAGTTGCAGCCCTTAGCTTGAGGTCATGCAGGCAATGAGCTGTATTAAGATTATCCGTATTGTAATCTGATAGGACACATTGCCATTGCACAAGTAGAAGATATGCTATTAAATTAATCTAAGCAAAAACAGTTGGTAAACATTTCATCATGCTGAGTGAAAGGATGATTGGACTAAAGAGCAATTTAGAAAAATTGCTTTAGAGAGATTCTTCTTAATGGATAAATTATTATAGTGAGCTCAGAGGGCACACACTATTTTTAATGACAGGATTCCTTGCTAGTCTCATTAAAATCTATAAGACAGTTACAAAGCAATAGTTATGGTGCTGCAGATGCAGATTACCAAAAATGTTTATGCTGGAAAGAACAAAGACGGAAATCCAGACTAGAATGTGTGAATTACGCTACACTGCAAAATGTCTCACTGCAAATGATTTCTATCTGGTTACTACTGTGAAAAACCTACTGCTAGTGAGAATAAGGATCTGGAAAAAAGATGTAGTGCGCATCTCACTCCTTCATTAATAGTATAAGATGAAAGCAGGTGAGGGAGTGGTCTGTATGAACTCCATTCTTTGACAGGTTACTATCTGAGTCCTGCCTGCTTCTTTGCTCTGATGTTCTCCATGATTAGCACACCAGGGAATACTATGTAGGAACATCATGAAAGTGTAAGTATTAATCAAGTGGATTCCCTGCTGAGCTGTTCTCTTTGCATCTTAGCGCTGCAGTTAAAAAACAAACAAACAAATATTAAAAGCACTACTTTTACTTCTCTCAGGAAAGCATGATACGTTGTTCATAACTATAAATTATTTCTACCCCTGCTGAGTTTTTTTTGACAATTAACTGCTTTCTTTACCCAGCCTTTTTCAGTTCGTATTCTATAGTTCTTACAATTTATCCTCAGCTTGTTTAAAAACAATGCATAAAACATTCTTCTTTCAGCTTAGACCAATTTTAGTTCTTGTAAAATGTTTGCTATCCAAACTGGGAACACTTCTGTTTCAGTACTGCTGTTTACCTCAAAAATAATTAGAAAAATATAGGTCAGCTATTTGCATATACATTTTGTATCTCTCTCTCTCTCTCTCTCTCTCTCTCTCTCTCTCTCTCTCTTTCTTTCTTTTTCTCTTTCCCTATGTCATCTGATTTGACCCTTAAGATTCAGAATGATGACACACACACACACACACACACACACACACACACACACACACACACACACACACACACAATGTGTTTTGCCTCATATTTTCCTTCCTTTTTAAAATGTTTCATTTTCTGGTAAATCATTATAAATTACAGTCCATGTCTTATTGAGCAGAAAATGCACAATGGGTGAAAAACCTGGTATTCTATTGACATGTTAACAGAATTAGAGTAATATTTAAAAATTGTCCTGGATTTTGTGCCTTTGTCCTCCTATTATTTCTGTCTTTCTCCAGAAAAGTTGAGACATCAGAAACACACACACCCACACACACACACACACACACACACACACACACACACACACACACACACGAAAGACAACTCATTGACCACTTTAGGCATAAAGGAAAGATTAACGCACGCACACACACACACACACACACACACACACACACACACACACACACACACACACACACACATAGCTTCAGATATTAATATAGATATAGATATACAGAGACAGAGACACACAAAACCATACACAACATAATATATGGAATCTTTGCATGTCTATCTTTCAAATGTTTTGACTAATGTTACTACTTTATAAAGATTCAATCTGATAATGACAATTTATGTTCTAGGAACATAAGTATATGAGTAAGTTGTTTTCTCTATGAAACATAAATGCATAGTTTTTTTCAAAGACTACGAAAATAAAGCTTGATTTACTGTTCTTCAAAACTACTTATGGATGAGAGGAATATAAATCCTAAACCATTCATTAAGTCCTGCATCTTAATCATTATTTCAATCAGTGCTTATTCATTTGTTGGAGTGGCGTGTATTCTGGGTGCCGAAAAAAGTATGTAATATGTATGAGGTTCAATTCCAACAGTAAGTTTATGCTGTTGTTCAAAGATAAGAAGCTATTACTGAGAAACTTAGCACTTGGCCACTTTATTTCCATGAAGGTAACTCTAAATATACAGAGGGCTCTTAGTGTATTAGGTACTATATTTCTATTCACAGTGAGACAATACTGCACTTCATATTTACATACAACAACTTTCAGAAAATAAATGAAATCCATTACAAGGCAAGTGTGATTGTCAAATATAAATGTCAGTTAAAAGTATGCACATATATCTCTAGTTATCTATCTGGCTACAGTGGGGTTGGTATAATGGTTAAGGTGTTTACCTCACAGGCACAAGGTACAGAGTTTGACTCTCACATTTGAGGGACGTTGGCTAGGCTTAAAATGGCACACAGGGAAAGCTAGCCTAGCACTTACCTATGATTTTGTCTACCCGAAAAAAAGTACAGTTGTGTAAGAACTTAACATAACAGTAGATGTCCTACTGATTACTGTTGCAGTATTCAAATACTGTTGGGTTCTCTTGCTAAATAAGTATGGCCTGAGTACCAAAGCCAACACCTTCCATAGAGCCATACATCTGCTGTATGACATAAGCCCACCAGACTAAGGGTTCTTAAGCAGACATATGAGCATAAAATCATCAGACTACCTTAAAGCTAGGACACCTGGAGAGACATAAGCTATAGCAACAAAATAGGTAAAATAGAAAAGGTCAGCTAAGAGGAGGAAAGTAGAGAATGGCTCCCCCTAGGTCCATAAGAAAATAGAGGACAATACAATGGCAGGAGAAAAGGGGGAAGGAAGATGGGAAAAAATACTGTCACAGTGATCAGTAGGACATCTTCTGTTATGGGAACTTCTTCTGCAACTGCACTATGCCCTTCCTTAGATCACTGGTGCACCGTTCCAGTACTGATGGGTGATTCCCAAAGCTTAGCATTTAAAAAGGGTGGATGGATCAGCAAAAGGGAACTCCCAATTAATCCATAGAGAACAGCTCTGGCAAAGGAGCCTCTGGATCTTGGTAAAACATCTACCCTACAAAGTTTCTTAAAAGTGTGCACAGAAGATCAAGTGTCTGCTTCTAGAACAGCTCTAGAATCATTTAATTTGTAATAGGCTCCAGAGGAAGCAACTGCTCTAGTGGCGTGTGCTTTAACTGAAGGATTAACCATAGTGGTAGTGACAAAAGAAAATGGACTGAGAAATAAATTAGCAATAGTTTACTTGGAGACAGGGTTGCCCAACTTGGCCTCGAGGAAGGAAGAAAACAGATGGTTAGTCCTCTGAATGTCTTTAGTCTTATCCAAATAAAATCTGGGCTGCTTGTGCACATACAGAGAATTAGGGATTCTTTCTACTTTGTTCTGAGGGTTAGGGAAGAAGGTAAGAAAATGTATAGCCTAGTCAAAAGACAACTCATTGACCACTTTAGGCATAAAGGAAGAATTAACCTTCAGAGAAACATTGTCTTTATGAAAGTTAAGGAAGTGAAGGGAAGCCATAAAGGCTTGAAGCCTAGAAAGAAGTGGTCAGTCTAGAGGCAAACATGCAGGAATAACAGATAAATGAGCCATAGAAGAGGAATAGGTGAGACAAGCTCTTAATTGCTCACACAAATAAGAGTGAATGTTGGGAACCCCAGTGTGAGTAGGATTCTGCTTGTAAGTATAACACCAGGCAGAAAATCTTCTCAATTTGGATATATAAGAATTTCTAATAGTAGGTTGTCTCACCCTGTAACATATCCTCATAAACTGGTATCTGAAAGAGATCAGAATTCTATCATCCACCCTGTCAAGTTGAGCAGTAAGAGGCTGGGATAAAGTAAAGAGCCCTTATTTTGTTTGAGCAAGTCCACTCTGTATGATACCTTAAGGTGATTACCTCTGGCCAGATGATAGATAAGGGGGAGCCAGTTCTACCTGGGCCAAAAGGGAGTTATCAACATGAATTTTGCTTTTCCTTCTGGATCTTCAATAGAACCTTTGGAATCAGAGGAAGAGATGGCATAAAGAAACCTCCCCTCCCAAGGAAAAGACATGGTATCCATCATCCAAGCCTGGGGACAAGGAGATATGGAGCAAAACAGCTAGAGCTGCTTGTTGTGAATGCAGGCAAATAAGTCTATCTGAGGAACATCCCATTTTTGGACTGTGTCTAGGAACACCTCCCTGTTCAATATCCATTCATGAGGATATTCCCTGGATCTGCTTAGAAAATCCATCAGGGCATTGTCCTGGGAGGTAACAAAAACTAATTTTAGGGACAAGTTTGCTTTTATGGGCTTTTCAAATGCTAGAAGAGTCAGTCTGATAGTTTATAAGACTTGATTTCCCCCACTTGTTTATATACCACATGACTGTTGTATTGGCTGTGAAGCTCCTGGAGGATCCTAGTGTGTGGGTAAAAATCTGCAGGGCCTAAGTGAATGCCCTTCTTTCCTTCACATTGATACATTCCATCCTTTATTTTGGGTTCCATTGCTCCTGGACTCTTAGGGAACTCATCACTGCCCCCCTCCCCAAGCTTAGTTTGAAGCATCTGTTTGCAGTTCTTGTTAAGTGGAAGGACTGGATTGAACTTTACCTGAGATATCCACCACTGACATTCTGTCTTTAGAAAAGAGAGAAGTGGGATCTGAGTGTTTAGAGGTTGACAATGCTGGGATTAGACAGATTTTAGATACCAATTAATCTTTTTCATATGAAGTTTGGTTAAATGAATCATGGGGATGGATGCTGCCATGAATCTGAGAGCAGGATCAGATTGAAGAGGCAGAGAGGTCATGGACTTTCTTTTGTGGGAGAAAGGCTAATATGAGAAACATGTGTAGCCTACAGCAGGCACATAAGATGTGGAAGATTCAGTCAATTGTAGACTGGGTAAGGCACTTTAGGTGCTGATTCTCTAAATATGGATTAAGAAAGGAAAGACATGCACACAGTGATTTAGGTACAAAAGACTGGCAAACATGGCAAGTCTTCATGTTCTGGTCCACATCAGAAAAGACAATGGGAGTGGAGATTTGTATAAGGAATCTGCCTATCACAATCACACTTCCCCCTCTTAGGTGACATCTGACAGATTACAACATCAAATTTCAAGAAAAATAGGAAAGTTTCCCCAATGGGGCATTTATTTGAGCAAGCTAAGGCAAGGATGATACCAACAACCACACAAAGAACAGGTCAATGGAAGCAATAACTGCATTCAGACTGGTGGTGAGACAGTGTCAGGGTTTCACACTCATCTGCTCATGGCTTAAGTCATATGTCAAACATCTATGGAAAATTTTGACTTTAGTACCATGGCCAGACATCCAGGTTATTTGGCAAGGTAACCCAACAGTACTGAAAACATTGCAACAATGATCTTAGACAGGCAGTCAGCATGGATTTGGAACACATCAGTAATTTGTATTTTAGCAAATTTGTATCTGGTGATCATGTTACACCAAACAGGTTCAAAGTTGCAATTCAGGCTGCAGTAGGATCAGACTTCCCTCCACAACCTTCATACAGAGAACTTTGGAAAAGTTCTGACCTTTTTAGGTTCCAACTTATTTAGTGGAACTGCCAGTGTTGACTAGCATTTGCTGACATGATTGAAAATCAAACACTTAAATGTACAGTTGAATATGTATATCTACATATATATATATATATATATATATATATATATATATATATTTTTTTTTCCTAGGGATATACATTTTTTTTTATCTATAGCCATTTTTCTTTTGTCAAGACTTTCCCCATGAGTAAAACCATATCTTTGAACCTCAGAACAGTGGAACAGAAAGTGCAAATATGAGGCAGTTTATAGAAAGGCTGACATTGCTGTTTTTCACAATATACCACCTACCCTGAGGTTCAGTCACATTGGAAATTAAGAAACCAGGAGTGCTAGGGTGGAGGTGTGTGGGAAATACAGAAAACAACAAAAATGCTTTCAGGTGTAACAGTAAGTTTTAGAATTTGCTGTTTTATTATTTTCATGTTTTTTAAGTGACAGATCTCAAAGGATGTGGTCTTGCTCTTCTGATGTGCAGCTTTTCCTCCCACTTTGCTTTTGTCTTGCTAATAGTCCTAATAGATGTGTTGCTATGATCAGTACAGTTATTTGTGGCACATATAATATTTGCCAGTATAGTGTACCTAGGTTTGATTATATTAATGGTACTAAGGTTGAATTTTGTGATACATACTTCTGTCTCACAGAAGCTATTATTTATGGTTTGAAATGCCTATGTGGTCTCGCTAATTTTAGTAAGATACAAAGAAAGTTGAAGGTTAGGAAACAGGAACATATTTCTGATATTTTAAACAATAAAAAAAACTTCAATCACTTTGCACTGTGGTACTAAAATATGTGTTACACCAATGTAATGTGGATATTAGAAAATTAAGAACCTTAAACAGTTATTGCAATATAAAAAAGCTATTTTTATAGCTAAATTTCAAACAATGGTACCTAAAAGTTTAAGTGCAGATATGGAAAGCTTTACTAAATTCATTAATTTCCTTTTTTAATTTACTGGTAGGTTTAAATTGTTTCTTCTCTCTATTTGACTTGTTTTATTGTTCTGATGCTCATCCCCTTTGAAGGTGCTTGACCAAGGTTCATAGGTTCATAGGTTCATAGGTGTGTACTAGGCTAATGGGCCTGGAGCCTTTACAAACCTAGCTGATAGGATTACTCTGACATTGTGCCACCTGACCTTAGTTCCAAGTGCCTCTGTCGAGTAGAGCCACTGGAGTGATCTCTGGGATGAATTTTCTATTTCTCATCCCCTCATCAAAGTTTTTCTTGAAGAGGGCCAGTGAGGTGCTCTGTTTGACATGTATGGGAAGTCTATTCCATAGCAAGGGCAGTCTCTGGGTTATGAACCTGTCCCTCCAGCACGTTTTGCTGATTGTGGTAATGAGGTTGAGGTCACTGGAGCATGTGGTGTGGAGGGATTGGGATTTCTTTAGCTGTGGCATTTCTAACAGAGATGGATCAGACATGGTTTTGTATGTCAAGCAGAGATCACCTCTAAGTAGGTGATATGAGACAGAGAATAGTTGGAGTTTGTTGAGTCTGTCCATATAGGACAAGTGTTTAAGGCCTAGGATCCTCTTTGTGAGGTACATTTGCAGCCTCTCCAGTTGTTGCAGGTGTCTAGTGAGGTACATGCCAAATTTGGCACTGTACTTGATAATTGGTCTAATGAGGGAAGAGTAGAGGGAGACCATGACCTCTTTCTTCCTGGATGCAAAACCCTTACTAATGAGATGTGCCACATAATAGGACTTTCTGACCACAGTGGCAATGTGATAGTCAAAAGAGAGGCTGCTGTCAATCTGTGTTCCCAGATCTCTTATAATACCTTCTGTGTTCAGTGGACTACCATTGATGTGGTAATTCATGGGAACCGGGTTTTTCCCAAAGGGGGTGACGACACATTTTTTGGCATTGAACTTAAGGCCATGGTTCTGACACCAGTCATTGGTCTCAGTGAGCCCTTTCTGTAGGATGTCACCATCACTTGGGGAGTTAATAATAGCTCCCGACCTGCAATCATCTGCAAACTTTGTCAGCCAGAGACCCTTTGTGTTGGCCTGGACTTCAGAGAAATAGATACCAAACAGGAGAGGACCCAGGACCAAACCCTGTGGGACTCCACTTGTGACTGGTCAGCAGTCTGACTTGGAGTCCGCTACTTTCATACTGTGGGTTCTGTGAGCCAGTTTGCAACCCACCTAGTGATATAGGGTTTGATGCCTAGCTTAGTGAGTTTTTCTATTATTCCTGAATGGAGAATGGTATCAGACACCTTGGCCATATCAAGATAGGCTGTATGAACCATCTTGCCTTCATCCACAGCTCTGCTGACTGACTCAAAGAATTCAACCAAGTTGAGGAGGCATGATCTACCCGTCACAAAACCAAACTGTGGGATCCAAAGTTTGGAGATTCCCTATATCCTTGTTTATTAGGTCCATGAAGATGCATTTCATAGCTTTGCATATCAGACTCAGGCTAATGGGGTGATAGCTCTCAGGGTCTGTAGTTGCTCCTCCTTTGTGGAGAGGGATGACTGTAGCAGTGCGCCATTCAGTAGGGACAAAGTCTAAGGTGAGGCTATGATTGAACAGGGCACACAGGTGAGATGCCAGTTCATTCTGTAGTTCATGTAGAACACAGCCAGGGAAAGTGTCAGGTCCCATGGAAGCTGTATTCTTGGCCTTGGAAAGTGTTGTTTTAACTGGTGCAGCAGGTAGTAAGAATTTATTTATGTGGTTTTAATAAAGTTTTGTAATTCCAAGTTGTCATTATAATTTACTTTCATTGCTGTGATGGCTTTGGGTTTGTTAAATGCCATGGACATACTGAGAGTCTTAAAGGATATGACTACTAATAACTAGGGAAGTATGGTTGAATTTTTACAATCTAATTGCACAGCTTCAGATATTGGTTTAGATGGTTTGCCAAGTAATGCATCTGGTTCGGTTATTAATAGATATTAATGGCTGATCAATTTACCTTTTTGAAGCCACTTAATTCTAAAGATATTTCAGAGGAATCGCTTGGTATTTTTGCTGAAAAGATTGATGTCCCAAGAGATTAAAGTACATTACAATATACTTTCGTGGAAAAATATGTTGATCTTAATATTACATCACATTGTTTATGAGTTTGTAAATCACATACGTTTTTGTTCCAAGAGAATAATGATTAGGAAAAGGTGTTTTGATGAAAGATGGGCTGATGCAGCACTTTCTTGTGTGACTGGATGGTTAAATATACTGATCGAATGGGATAATATACAACAAAAAACATTGTTTTTTGAATTTAAGACCATACATCACCAAGTTAAAGATAATGTGAGACATATTGTTTTCGATAGGAAGATTTCTGGCATATATCAAAATATTAAAAGTGAGGAACTTGAGTTGGTCAGTAAGTAAAAGACAAAATTACAATGCAACCTCAATAATTATGCCACAAATAATGTTTTTGTCTTAAAGAAGCATTCTCACAAGTTTAGTAATAGTACTGATGCATGCGGTCAACATTTTCAATGTTGCCAACATTCTGGATATAGTAAAAATAGCAGGTCATTTTTTGGTTCAGATTCCTTGAGTTAGTCTTCTGGTTCTAGTGTGAGTGGTGTGTATACAGATTTTTCTGCTAGGCCTTTGGATATCTCTTATTCCAAGAGACATTAAACTAATTACACATATGACTTTAAAAATGATGGAAGCTTCAAGAGAAACACATATTGGGAAGCCAATAACCCTGGACATGGTCTCAATAACAACAAGTGTTAACAGCACTAAAATGGTACATTTTGTTGATACTGAGACTCAGATGTATCCTTCTCAGAATTTATCTGGTGCAATTTCACATTAACACATTTCTGGGTCCAATCATTAAAATCTTTGGTGTATTATTTTTCTGGCTACATTCTGTATGACATGGTTCAGGATGTGCTGCCTTGGGTTTGAAATTTATACCTATTAATGTACCCAGGTTACATAAAGTTACATTGAACTTTGTTAAATATTTTCAACAACTGAATTTAAAAGATTTTTCTTGACTCTGTTGTTGTGCCGCATCTTATTTTACTTGAAGACTATTTTTTAATTGATTCATTATCTGATCCTCTTGGGAATATTTTTGCATGTGAAACAGATGATGACGGTGCTGTTTTTATTAATATTAATCAATATGTTTCTACCTGTCATAGTCTTTTTATGCCTTCTTTTAAAATAGAGTCATTAACATATTTTTTGTTTTGTTTTTTTACATGATACTGGAAGAGCTTTTGATTATTTTGATAAATACTCTGTTATTTATAATTTAACTAGACAGAAATACTGAGCTTTGAAGAAACTATGTAATAATGATAGGTGTGTCATTAAACCAGCAGATAAATGAATTTTTGTTGTGGTTTTACATTATAAGCAATATATGAAAATGTGTTCTGAACATCTGCTGGATACTAGTACTTATAGACAAGTACATCATACAGATTATTTATGTGCTTTGAAACAGCTCTTTATGTGCTTATAGAAAGATATTATAGACTGAGCTTTTTTAATGCCAGTAGTATGATGCATCTTAATACTGAAAATCTAATACTTTCAATTCAACTGTCTTCCTAGAATCCATAAATGTTGTATGGATTCACCAGGGAGTCATTGCTTCAGATTACCATATTTTTTCTGGAAACTTTAGGTAGATGTTTTAATATGTTCTTGTTTCTTAAAGCATTAACCTTGTTATCTTATATTAGGGATTCAGTGTTATTGCAGAAACTTACTAATACTGAATGGACTTCTGATATATTTTGGGTTACTGCTAATGTTGTTAGCCTTTGTGACATCTGGTAAATACCCCACCAGACTGCCAACAATATATGATGTCCCTTACTATCCTGAGTCAGTAACTAGGGAGCTTCAGTTCTCACCACTGACTCCAATAGGAGACCATCACTTTAACAGGAGTAAAATTTCACAATTTCCCCTAAAACCTCAACAGGAACATGCTCTATAACCTGGGACTGGACTGTATACTTCTGTCCATCCTTAATGTAACTCATTATTAGACACTTCAGAGTAAGTGTCCCAGTTTAAGACCTCTGATATGCTCACACTTAAATAAATTAAATCTCACATATCCAAACACTTCTGGAAAACCCTGACACAGATTTACAGCTGTGTCCCTTCCCCAAAATAATACAGTAACATGCTGCCACCAATCAGAGAGAATCTACATGCCCTTTTAAAGGTGTGTCCAATTCTGAAAATTAGATATTAAAACAAATGATTGCAAATGACCTAAAGCAGCCAGGCTTTCGGAGTGGCCCAGGAAGTTATCAAAGTGGGTATAAGCAAATATGCTCAGTTAGAAATGTAAAGAAGCATTGTTCAAGTCTTGAAAACATTTTGTATAAACAGATTATAAATCAACATGTAAGAACGTATTTACAATATCATAGCTGGTCATGCTGGCATATAAAATACAGGTTAATCTAAAATTATGTACATAAACTTGAGCTAGACATGCTAGCACAGATAACAGTATCTAATTTCTTCACAGCCTATACAGTAATATTGCTTATCAATTTGGTTTACATGCTTTACAAAGGTTGTTTCAGTGATTCTGTTTTTGCTACTATTTTATATGAAGTTACTGACCCTGGGACTCAGTAAACTCCCTGTGGGCTTCCCGCAGAGCTTACACAGATTTTACATGTTAGCATGAGAGTGAGTGGCATGCAGTAGCATGTAATACATATTAAGGAGGTGTGACACACCTAAGCTAGGTTTCATGGCTCTCAACAGTGTTGCTGACTGCAAAACCTTGTAAGTGAATTTGGATAGCAATTCTGTGTAAGGCAGAGCACCTACAGTGAGCTGATATGCATGGAATGTCACAATAATCATCACGGTTGTACAAATAGCTGTCATTCTATTACTGCAACACACCTGTACAGAGACCAACTTAATGCGAAGACAAGTAACCAGTAATAGGGACATAGTTGACATAGCACTCTCAGCCTCTTAGAGTAAGAAATGTGGACAGAGCCATAAAAATGAGGGGGGGGTGACAAAGGGACAGAAATAGGGACAGATTTTTAATATTACACTTCCAAATTTATGAAGTAGATAGAATATATATGTTGTACATTAGTATGAACTTTCAGAAGAGCATGAAGTTTGAAACTCAAATGTCAGTCAACAGTTTCTGACTGCACTATGCAATGACATGCCAATAATTTGCCAGGAAAAATGTTATGAGGAAAAGATCACAAATATGAAACAAAAATTGGACATTCTGCACAGATCAGAACAGTTGAGAGGCATGCACTCAAATGTATGCAATATTGAATCATATCAGTCAAGAGATCATCCCAGGGATATGGCAGAAAGACAAATATTTCATAAGGAAAACATCTGGACATCCTGTGAATATCTGGACAATTGAGAGATGTGAATGTGAAGTATATGGTTCAAACACATTACATGACAGTGTACCTACAGTACAGAGTATTGTGATATCTCATTCCTTGCATCCTGTATTAAAGCTAAGTTAATGATCTGTAACAGGACATGGACTGCCATGTAAAATGATCACTCAGGGAATGTGTGTGTATTGAATAAGTACACACAGATGAAGTGTAGGAATGAACACAGGGAAAGAGTACAGATGAAACTCCCTCATGTACAGCAGAGAAGGGCATGTCAATGAAAGATTGTTTTAGCATCAACACCAAGCATATATTTATATGGTACAGTATGGACTGCATAGTGAAAATGTGTTATCTGTGACTGTCACACAAGATGACATAATAATGGTGAGGATGTGTGTGCCAGATAAGCATCCTTATATGAATAATGCAGAGGACATATAAACACCAAGCACATATCTATATGGTATAATACGGACTGTACAGTGAAAATGTGTTATCTGTTACTGTCGCACAAGGTGACTAATGATGGGGAGGGTGTGTGTGAGATAAGCATCCTTATATGAGTAATGCAGAGGACATCTATCAGTGATCTGACAATTGGGGTAAGGTGCATATTGGGAAGCTATGCAAACTGATATACCTGAATATGAATGTGCTTTCAGCAAAGGTCTCCAGCAAGGTGGCTACAGGTAAAGGATCATGGCAAGCATTACAAGAGCCAGCCACAATCATTGACAATATCAGAATAATACCACCACTAATCCCATGCAGCTGACATAACATATGTAATGTGGAGTGATAAGAGATCAGCCTGCAAACACACTTGACAACTATTATGATACATCCACACTCTATGAAGGTAAACAAGAACCCTATCTGGTACAGTAATATATGCATGATGTGGTAGGAGGGGCACTGTTGCACCTGTATGTGACAATATGGGCAATACAGACTAGTTGCCTTGTTTTTAATGGTATATCGATGGCATAATCCACAATGTCACGAATTATATACATGCCGTTAATGTTGTCAGACACCTATGTATGCAGTATGTGCATAAGCTGAACAGGAAGCATGCAGGAATATGGTGTAAAATATTGATTGGTGTTTCTTACCATCAGACAGTAATATATTCTTCACACAAAGAATACCTAGGTATGGCCAATAAACTGTGTGACAGCACACTGTGACAAAGGTGGTACACTTTAGTTACACATCACTGGAAGATATGTAGGGAAGTACATGAAGAAGGATGCATTGTATGCAGTTATTGGTATGATGAAGACTGGGAACCATGAAGTTATCATGGTCCTTAATGTGCATGTCCTTCACATACCTATTACTTGTGTTACATCCATGGAAGTAGTCAGCACTGTGACCATATGCTGGTGGATGTACCACTTACCCTGTACCCCAGGACACAGGTCACATACCTATTGATCCTTTACCTGCACCTGCCACTTCTGGAATTCCAGGTACTGGCCAAGGCTCTTGCTACCCCTATAGTGGCTTTTTTTAGGCAATGTGCTGAAGACAATAATACCACCGTAACAGCTTCAAGCAAACGTAAGCTGAGGGTTATGCTACTCAACACTAGAAGTCTAAATCTCAAAATGTGCTTGCTCGAAGCACTCCTTAAAATGGAGAACATCGACATCTGTGCAGTAACAGACACCTGGTTCAGGGCTCCGGAGAGCACCCCTGCACTAGCAGGCTATAATTCATACCACACTTTTCATCACCAAAACCTAGACTGAAGACCTAAAGGTAGTGGTGTCTCCATATTCATAAAAGATATGCACACTTTCAGACTAGTAGCCCAACATAACGTATCAGAGATACTTCAGGTACAACTAACACTGGGTAAAACTGCAATCCAGGTTGTAGCCGGCTATAGATCCCCCACCATGTCTCAAGAGTCCCACTCCACATTCCTAAACATACTGGAAAATATTAAGATACAACCCAATACCCTTATACTGGAGGACTTTAACTACCCCTTCATTAACTGGGAAAATTACTCATGTACCAACACACTTGCTCAATGTTTTCTGGAATTCATTAATTCCAATGCCCTGGAGCAACTCATTCTTACCCCCACCAGGGGTAGAAACATCCTTGATCTGGTCATTACTAACATGGGTGACCATTGCTCTACACTAGAAATCAACTCCTTCCTGGTCAAATCTGACCACAAGCTAATCACCATGGATATCCACATTCCACCCTCTCCTAAATTAAACCACCATGAAAACCTTCTCCAAAGCTAACTTTGGGCTTCTAAAAACAGAGGTGGCAAACTTCATGATGTCCATGCTAATGGAAAATAGGTGCATGACTGCTGAATCATACACCAATGCACTGTAGGAACACATACACAAGTGCATGTGGGTCTATATTAGAACACCGACTTTTTAAAGCATTGAATGTTCTAATATCGACCCCTATTCAGCGAACGCTGACAATATCGAACATGCAGGACAGCATGTTCCCGACACACATACACACAACACAAGCACACCAAACAAAAAGCAATCCACACACATACACCTAAAATCCTACATCTAACCCTACACTAAACTGTACATACACCACTAGCTATCCACTTACCTTAACCCAAACCCTAACCCTAAGGTCCGTCACTATTACACACTCACCTCACCCGCACCCTAACCCTAACTGACCTACCCCACCTTAACCCTCACGTCCACACAATCACACACTTACCTGATCCATGCCCTAACCCTAACTCACCTATCCCATGCCCTAACCCTCACATCCACACAATTGCACACTTATCTGATCCCAACCCGTAACTTTCCACCACAGTGCTGAAAATAGCAAAGCCACAGGAATGGCCAAACAAATTCCTTCCCTAGGAAGAAATTTAGTGTTCTGCAGCTTTGCTATTTTCAGCGTTTGCTGAATAGGGGTTGATATTAGGATATTCAAAGTTGTGAAACTTCGATGCTCTCATATAGACCCTTGCATGGAATGGGCCATACCAAACAGAACTAAGATGCTCTCCTCCAAAAAAAGGAAGCCAGTATGGTGGTCCCCTACCATAAACACACTCTACAATAGAAGGAAGAAACTGTTGCAGAAAAGGGTGAAGTCCCAAGACTGGAAAAACTACTTTGATAGCCTCAGCAAAAAACTGAGAGCCCTTATCAAATCCTCTAAAGCTAGCTGCGAAAACAAAATTACACCAGACACTAAAGACAACCACAAGGCATTCTATAGTGATGTCAAGAATCTACATAGCAATACTCAGATCTGCTCTGAGCTACAGCACAATGACAACACATATACTGAGCCAACTGATATCGCCAATATACTGTCAGACAGTTTTAGAGCGAACTTTACCCCCTTTCATCCCCTAAAGGGTCTATCACAATACCAGAAGAATGCCAATTTCCTAATATCATGGCTGCACAAGTTAAAACAGCACTGTCCAAAGCCAAGAATACAGCTTCTATGGGATCTGATAATATCCCAGGCTGTGTTTTACATGAATTACAAAGTGAACTGGCACCACACCTAAATGCCCTGTTCAATCACAACCTCACTTCAGGCTTTGTTCCTACCAAATGGTGCACTGCTATGGTCATCCCACTTCACAAATGCAGAGTGATTGCAGACCTTGGGAACTACTGCCCCCATTAGCCTGATGAGACTGATATGTAAGGCTATGGAGAGCATCATCATGGACCTTATAAATAGGGACATAGGGAACCTCCAACTCTGGAATCCATGAAGTTTGGGTTTGTGAAAGGTAGATAATGCCTGCTCAACCAGATAGAATTCTTCAAGTCTGTCACTAGATCACTAGACAAAGGCAAGGTAGTTCACACAGCCTACCTCGATCTTGTCCAGGCCTTTGACACCATCCCTCAATCAGGAATCCTAGATAGACTCACTAAGCAAGGCATAAACCCCTATGTCACAATGTGGGTTGCAAACTGGCTCACTGATCTAACCCACATGGTGTAAGTAGCGGACTCCAAATTTGACTATAGACCAGTTACAAGTGGAGTCCCACATGGATCGGTCCTGGGCCCTCTCCTGTTTGGCATCTACGTCTCTGAAGTTTAAGCCAAAACTAAGGAACTCTGGCATACTAAGTTCACAGATGATTGCAAACTGGGAGCCATTACTGACTCTCCAAATGATGTAGACATTCTACAAAAAGGCCTCACTGAAACCAATGACTGGTGACAGAACCATGGCCTTAAGATCAATGCCAAAGAGTACATTGTCATTCCCTTTGGGAAAAACTCAGTGCCCATGAACTACCACATTGGTGGCAGTCCACTAAACACCGAAGGTATGATAAGAGATCTGGGAACACAGGTTGACAGCAACCTTTCCTTTGATAACCACATTGCCACTGTGGTCAGAAAGTCCTTCTATGTGGCACATCTCATTACAAAGGGTTTTTCATCCAGGAAGAAAGAGGTCATAGTCCCTCTCTACTCATCCCTCTTTAGATCTAATATAGAATGCAATGCCCCATTTGGCATGTACCTCACTAGACACCTACAACAACTGGAAAGGCCACAAAAATACCTCACTAAGGTGATCCTAACCCTTAAATACATTCCCTTTACAGATGGACTAAAAAAAACTACAGCTACACTCTGTCTCATATTGCCTACTTAGTGGTGATCTCTGTCTGACCTACAAAGCCATGTCTGACCCAGAACTGTTAGACATGCTACATCTAAAGAAATCCCATTCCCCCCATGCCACATGCTCCAGGGACCTCAACCTCATTACCACAATAAACAGAACATGCTGGAGGGGCAGGTTCTTGACCCAGAGACTACCCATGCTCTGGAGCAGACTTCCTATCCACATCAAGCAAAGCACCTCACTGGCCCTCTTCAAGAGAAATCTTGATGAGTGGATGGGTAATAGAAAATTCACCCCAGGGATCACTTCAGTTGCATTGCTTGATAGGGTCACTGGGAACTAACGTCGGGCAGCATGATGCCAGGGAATCTTTTTGGGCTAGGCTTATATAGGCTCCAGGGCCACTGGCCTAGTACACACCTATGAACCTATTATGGGGTGTAAAGTCCACATTATATTTGGGTGGCGTGTATGTTTCTGGATACAACATATCCCTCCATGTGCCTTGTCAATGCAGGCGTTGTTATGGCTGTTGCAGCAGTTTCTGGTATGTGTTGGTACTGTCTGTATTATACTAATATCACGGCTGGAGTCAATGATTGCCTACAAGCTATAGTCCTTCAGGCAGCTGTTTGGACACAGCATGTGTATGTTATGTATGATGTCCATCGGTTAACTAATGAGCAGGAAAGGACCTAGCAAACACCCCTGAGGCACTGACCTGATCACTGGACTTGAGATATATGTCATATCACACATTTTGACATAGCGAGATGCCACATATGTCATGCACTGGTCTAACTATTTGGAGATATAGCTGTTTATGGCCACATATGACAATGATTATTGAATACCTCAGTGTGGCTTTGTGTCAAATGCCTTGACCTGTTAATGTTCACCAAGATGATATTGCTGTCATCATGCATGCCCTCAATGACCTCTTTGAGGACATCTATCAGATGTAATGGACCTGATGTAGCAGTAGCAACTCACACAGGTCTTTTGCATACACCTGGAATATTGCTAGCATATATGTATTTGAGGTTCATGATTACATGTTGGTCTACCTCAAAGTCGAGCAGAGTCAGGATGTCTCTATACATACATGCATCAGGAGATGTCCCCCCAACTCAGGTGGATGCATGTTGATATACACCCTTGTATGGGAATGCAGGCCATGTGGATGGTGTGTTGAGCTATGTATCCAACCATATAAAGAAGGTGGATAGGGTGGGTCATGCCATCGGTGACTTGTGATTTTGTCACACCACATAGATTCTGTGTGATAGGCCTGGATGAAGGTAAGATAGTGAATACTGCCTATTGTGATCTGGCCTAGGGTTTTGACACAATCACACACACATTGAGAACACCCCCAAGCTGGTGATTAAACTTTATGTCAGTTGATGGTTAAACAATTGGTGCACTGACAGAACACATCATGAGAAATTTGGTGAATCAACCTGTACCAGTAGTGGTGTCACCACTGACAAATCCCAGGTATCTGTCTTTGGCCCTTTGCTGTTTGAAATGTATTTCTCACCAGTTCATGCTAAAGTATATGGCCTTTGGCTTACCAAGTTTGCTAATTCTTGCCAACTGTGTGCAATCATTGAGTCTACCAGTGGTGATAGAGTACAGGAGGAGCTAACACACATAACTGAATGGTAACAAAGGCACATGATGTACAAATGAATGCATAAATGTGTGTTTCTTATGTGGTCTGTGTGAAAAGTGAAGCTCCATGTTAATTACAGCATTGACAACAGTCCTGCTATGCAGAAACCTAGTGATGCAAGCAGTGGAAACACATTTAGATAGCAATCTAAACTTTGACTGCCAAGTGTCCACACTGCTATTGAAAGCCTATGTTGTGCACATCATAACTCACCCCATCATACTGAGATCTTAGGATTGTTTGATAGCACTGTAGTCAAACCTCATTACAGCAATAATAGGGTATAATGCTCTTTTTTACATGTACCTCAGCATATGCATGCAGCAGCTGGAGAGACCACAGGGCTTTCTCAGCAAGATAAAACAGGGCCTACACACAATGCCATGATGTATGTGGATAGATTAAAAGACATGTCACTGTAAAATTTATTGTATAGGATGAAGTGACTTCTGCCTGGCCCCTAGGCCAGTCTCTGAAACTACACTATTGGGAGTACTGCATATCCAAAAATGTGATATAGCTGATAAAATCAGCAGTGTGTGTTGAGAAGAAGATAACAGTGTCCCACATGCTGGTGTAAAATCAACTCTGTAATGTCAAGCAACAACTCACACACACCCACACCCACTTGACTGCAGTGAGACTAGAACCCCTACCTAATTACACAGGCTAAAAAACACAGTATTTTACACAAACACCACAGCTCAAGTCTGACTTGAAATGTGGCAGGCAACACTTTATAGGTGATGACATCAGCAGTGTCTGTTGAAGAGAAGATAACAGTGTCACACATGCTGGTGTAAAATGTTCTCTGTAATGTCAAGGACAAACTCACACACACACACACACACACACACACACACACACACACACACACACACACACACACACACACACGCACACTTGACTACAGTGAGAATAAAATCCCTACCTATCTAAAGTACATAAACTACAAAATACAGTATGTTATGCAGATGCCACAGCTGAAGTCTGACATGGCATGTGTCAGACAAAACTTTATAGCTGATGATATAGCTGACGACATCAGCAGTGTCTGTTGAGGAGAAAATAACAGTGTCACACATGTTGGTGTAAAATGCTCTGTGTAATGTCAAGCAACAGCTCACAGACACACACACACACACACACACACACACACACACACACACACACACACACACACACACACACACACACACAGAGTCAACTACAGTGAGAAAAGCACCCCTACTTATCTAAGTACATAGACCACATAACACAGTACTTAATGCAAGCATCACAGCATAAAGCTGATTTGTAGAGGAGTGCAGGTGAACTTATATTAGATGACATCAGCATGCCATGTGGGAGACAAGAATTTGGGATGCCTGTATGAAATGTATGTGTAGGCATGGGCAACTATCAAAAAATGTCATTGTATGGCACTGGAGCAGTAATTGTGGGATACACAGTTCTGCTCTGCTGTTTAGACACACACCTACACCATGTTGATTGCAGTGAGAAAAGAACCCCTGCCTATCTAAGGTACAAGGACTACAGAACACAGTACTTAATGCAAGTTCCATGGCACAAATCTGATTTATACAGCTGTGCAGTTGAACTTATAGTAAATGACATCAGCAGGCCATGTGGGGGACAACAGGTTGGGAAGCCTGCATAGACATATAGTGTTATATGTTTGCATGAGGCTACTAGCCAAATATCACCAGGGTGGTTAGAAGCATAACTGTGTAAAAACATAAGTACTCTTATTGAGCATAGTTGGATGGTCATTTTCAGCAGAATATGTTTGCAAGCAGCATCAACTAGCCCTGTCCAGGAGAGACATAGATGCCAGCCCAGAGATGACTTTACAATCACCCAACCAGTTGTCAAGATTGCATGTGAACAGGGTCATTGAGGAGCATTGCTTTAAAGGGAGTGTGAACCTATTACAGAGGAGAGTGAATCATTGTGGGATATACCTGTCTCCCCATCATGTTTTGTTTATGTCACAGGCTAGTTTGAGAACCCTGGGGAAAATTATTGTTTCCCCATTTGAATTGCAGATGTCCATCATTTCCAGAAGGGCAGGGTCTGAGACTGCTCTGTGGAGCAGCCATGGGTTACCTCTCAGCAGCCTGCACAATACCAAGTACAGTGACAGGTATGCCAGTTTTCCATGTATGTCATGTTTGAAGGGCTAGGAGTTTCCCAGGCACAACCTTGTTTTCTCTCCAATTGCTGTAGGTGACTGTTGAGGTAGAGAAAGATGTGAGCATTGTACTCTATTATTGGTGTGATAAGGGTAGAGTATAGCAGATTATGACTACACTGGTATTTGATGTGATGTCCATATGTATGATGTGCACAATACCAGTTTTGTGTGTCACAACTATGGGCACATAGTGATGGAATTGCAGATTGATATCAACATGTGTTCCTAAGTCTCACCATACTATGTTTGAGCTTAGGGGGGTGCTATGTATATCATAATTAGCAGGAGCATTTCATTGACAAAGTGAAAATAGTCATTGTATGCTTAAAGTTCAGTTTGTGAGTTTGTCACCAATCATCAGTCTGTGTCAACCCCTACTGTAATGTGTTACCATCACTGGAGACTCTATATGAGTGCATTCAGTTAACAGTCATCTGCAAACTTGGTAAACCACAGGCCATCTACTGTTGCCTGTGCTTCAGGGAAATATTTCCCAAACAGCTGAGGGCCCAGCACAGATCCTTGTGGTATTCCACTGGCTAGTGGTGGAGGTACAGTCCCCAACTTTGAGAGTGTGTGTTCTGTCATTCAGTCAGTTGACTATCCATCTAGTACTGTATGGCCTAATTCCCAGATGGGGGATCTTCACTATGAGACATGGATAGACGGACAGTGTCAAAGGCCTTTTTATAAGTCAACATAAGTCTTATGTCCTGTTATCCCTCATCCAGGTCTTTGGGGTCAGTATCCAAGAAGTCCACAAGGGTCAGTAAGCAAGATCTACCACTGACAAAACCAAAATGGGTAGGGTCAAGTATTTTGCAGGTCACCTATGTCCCTGTGGATATGGTCCATACTGATTCCTGCACTAGCCATGCAGATAAGGCCTTTTAGGCGTATAGGTCAGTAGTTGTAGTTTTGCATGTTACTAGATTGATGTGCATTGTATAACACACATTTTATTTTACATTTTGAAGTGTGGCTGATATATGTGTGTAAAAAAGTACTGAGACCCCAGGGTTGTAGTACTCAGGGGGGGATGCCAACACATAGATGTATTTAAAATATATGACAAATAGTTAGATAGGGCCCTCCGTTTGTAATGTTTCTGCATGTAATTTCCTGTAATACAAAGGAAATGGACAGTAAACAGCACTAATACAGCATAATATAAACATTTCCATAGCTCGGTCACCAGCGGGTTTGTGAGACAGTTAGTAAAGTGCATACGCATGTGAGATACCTGTCTCTGCTAACTATATTAAAACTCTACTATCTAAATTAAAACCTTGCTCCACATCTGTAGACAGCATTCCCTCTGCATTCCTTCAGGCTGCTGCTGATGTTCTTGCTTTCCAGTTTTTATTCTAATAAAATGCTCTATCACGGAATCCACATTCCCTTCCATCTGGAAGCAATTTTACACCCTTCCAATACACAAAGGAGGAAACTCCATAGATATAACTAATTTTAGACCCATAGCCATACTCTCACCACTCTCCAAAATTCTGGAAAAATGTATACACAATCAAGTCTTACACTACCTTGTGCAAGAAAATCTACTCACACCTACTCAACATGGCTTTCGCACTACTACAGCTCTCCTGTCTTTCCTAACTCTGTATCACTAGCTAGAGACGGTAACAAACATATTTCCTGTCTGTTCATTGACCTCTCTAAAGCCTTTGATACAGTCTCTCATAAACTCCTTCTCCTTAAATTAGCAAACTTACACTTCTCTCCATCAACCGTATCTTGGTTTAACAGCTATCTCTCTGATACACTCCAATCAGTCAAATAAATCTCAGCTTTCTCCCCTCTTCTTCCTGGTAAAATGGGTGTTCCACAAGGTGCCATCCTTGGGCCACTTCTTTTTAACATCTTTACCAACCTTCTCTACTCTTCCTGTCCTGGATCCTCACTGATACAATACGCAGATGATTCTACACTTATCACTATTGCTGAATCGCCAACTCAACTAAAATCACACATACAGTCCTCTTTTAACTCTGTAGAAAACTGGCTATCTGAAAATCAACTTATCCTTAATCCAAAGAAAACCAAATTACTACTCTTTCTCCCTAAAAACCTTAACCACATAAAGTCTTCCTTCTCCATATTGTCACAAAATCATACTCAAATACAGGTGGACACCAGTACAAAACTCTTAGGTGTTACTATTGATGATAGATCAATCTTTGATTTGCATGTCAATAATTGTATCCGAAAAACACATTTTAAGCTAGGTCTCCTCTATAGAAACAAAACATATCTTACCAAAACAGCAAACCTAACCCTTTCAAATGCCTACCTCTTACCCACTTTACTCTATAGCTCCCAAATTCTCACCAGCCTCAACAATGGACTACTAAACAAGTTAGAAACAACTTATAACAGGATTGCCAGATTTGCTGCCCAATATTCTTACAAGTCCCATCACTGTCTCTCACTAAAAGAACTAAATTGGCTAAAATTACCTAACCTGCTTCAGTATAATCAGTTTCAGATTATTCACTCCATTCTCTACAAACCCTCTTTCTGTCCAACTATCTCATCTCTAATCTCTCATTACCTACCAACTAAATTACTCCGGAGTTCTCAACAAGGCCTACTAAAAATCTACAAACCAAGGACCAAAATGGATCACCTAGTCTATAGCCTTAACCCTTCCAAGGCCTGGAATAGCCTACCACTAGATATAAGATCCCTTGAATTCAAAACTGCTACAAAACATACCTTCATGAAAATTGGACCTGCCAATGTAATTATCCCCTGTAAACACTCCCCTATAACCTTCTACTTCCCTTCTCTCTTCCTTTGCTTCAATAAACAAACTTACTCCTTTATCTTCTCTTCTTGCTACATCACTGTACAAACATAACTAGTAAAATATTTCAGCTATGTAGCTATTGCACTATTATGTATATAATATGTAATTATGAATGTATCCCTCTGATGAATGCATTTCTATATGGATTTCACGTGCCACAGTGTAATGTATGACACTGTAATGCAGTAATGTGTGGTACTGATGAATGTATTCTATATGTATTCAATATGTAAAATTTCTATTTTTCTGTTGGAGCGTTTCTCCTCGGGCCTCCGCTGAAAACGGATAATTGTAGCCCAGTCGGACAAACCTGGTCAGCAAATATAAAATAAATAAATAAATAAATAGTGTGCAAACGTGAGCTGCATTGCTAAAGTCTGACAGTTAGTATTGAGTCTCTGGAATACACCTGCTACTTAACTGACTCTGTGGCAGCACATGTTAATGCAATTAATGCAGTGATACATTCCTTTTTTGGGCCAGATGGTACTGTGTCTGAATACAGGTGTATGTCATACTTTAAAATACGTTTCATACACAGTGATAATGCAATGACATGAATTGTTTATATGAGATGTGTTGCTGTGTGTTGGCATAGCGCAGTGGTGTTATGTGACATTGCTTGGGAATAAATGCTCCTATTTGCCTCCGCTCACCATTGGCGTGTAATGTACAGCTCCATGCAAACATGGAACCCAAAAAGTGAAGGGATCCATTGCTTCACCAGCATTGCTAAAGTCTGACAGTTAGTATTGAGACTGAGGAAAACATCTGCTGCTTAAATGACTCTGTGGCAGCATGTGTTAATACAGTTAATGCAGAGATACATTCCTTTTTTGGGCCAGATGGTACTGGTTTTGAATACAACTGTATCTAATACGTTTAACTACTTTGGTATTACTATGGTTGTGTATTGGTGCACAATGTGCACCATCGCACAGTAATGCATTAAAGAAAAGAAATGGGGAAGATAGAACATTGGTGAAATGGGGAGCAAGCAGGAAAAGAACAAACGGAAAGCAATACCGGAATGTGCAGGAGGGAGTTAGGAAAGAACCATAGCTATCCATTTATTCAAAAGTAAAAACTAATAATATATGGAGAATATTAGCTGAATTTGGACTGTCACCTCCAAAGAGATGGGTTAGCACAACACAATCATGTTGTATAGCCAAATGGACCAAATCAAGTGTCTCAGGAAGATGTGTGTGAAATGGAGAGCTATGTATAGAACATTTTTTTCCCCGGCGACAAATGTCTATTTTGTTTTTCCTGAGAGAAAGAGGAATGTTGGAAAGGGACATAGATATGTCTGGGTCTAGAAAGTTGGACAGGTGAGGAAGCAATTGCAGAAAGACAACAAACAAGACACAAGAAGTCGGTGGACACCATGGATAGGGTGAGGGTGGGGACATCCAGCCTCCATTATCTTCAAGCTGGGTGACATTGAGAATCGAGCCCTCACCCACAGGACTGTCATCATTGTTACTTCACTCTACCAGTGGCTGGAGAGCTTAATGTCTCCTTCTCCTCCTCCTGGTGCTACATAAAATGAGGGAGAGCAGCATCTCCAGCTGGTATAGTCATGCAGCAACAGTGCAGTACACAACCCTAAGCACCATCCCTGGCAACTCAGTGCAGGTGATAAAATCACCACCTCTGTCACTGCTCCTGGAGGGAACCACTGGACTATTCTCTGGGACAGGACTACCTGGTGTGGGAGGTAGTGCAGGGGCAGAAGAGGTTGTGCTGCAAGACTGGCTCACAGATATGCTAGGCAATGGTGCCGGAGCCGGTGGAGTTGGGGAGGACAGATCATGTGGGGCAGGCCTACCCTGCTCTGCTGTGGAGCATTTCATGATGTGGTACACATGGATGACATGGACACATTTTGATGACACATAATAAAATAAAATAAAAAAGGTTGGGGTGAGAGAGAAAAAAGCAATAAGATTAGTACCTTCATATTTATTTTTTTATTTTTTTTTATTTATTTTACATTTGTTGACCGGGCTAGTCTAACTGGATATATTTCCATTTTCATATGTAACATGCAATGCAGCAATACAATTCTTTCACCCTATTATCTTAAATTCTACTCTTAAGACTACCATCCCCTATCAAATAACCTTTACTTTTAAGACTAACAGCTCCTAACAGATGCACACTGTACTACAGACTGCATCAAGTACTCCTTTACATATGCATATGTTGCACATATGTGTGTTCCAGTTATATAGATTACCTTTTACAGCAAGGCATGTGTGCCACTGGTATAGAGCTTTTACTTTAAACCTTTAAGCTACACATAATTGAAGAATTAATAGTATTGTATATTGGGCAAGTGTGGGATTTGAACTCAACCTCTGACTAAGGTCTAGTATTGTACTCTTGGTTTATGCTAAAGATTAATGCATGTATACATGCTTTTAGAGTTGAGATATGCATGCTCAATTTGATACAACTTTATAAAATAGAAAAAAAGCTAGCTTTAACTTGTAATGCTGCAATAATACTGCTCTTATGTTGCTTATGTACCAAATGCATCCCTCATCCTCACCAGTCAAGCACCATGAGTCCTAGCATTGACCTCCCTTTTCATGGCAGCTGTGGAAAAAACAGAACAGAATAGAATACCATTATGAATACCAGTCTTGCCTATATTCAGCTTTTAAACCTTACAAGCACTGTCTATAGTTGATGCACATCTGTGAGATGTCCACAGTCCTATATTCCTTGATCCAAGCATTGAGATTATCCTTCTTCCTGCAGCATAGGTCACTAAAGTGGTGCCTACATTAGTTATCAATGTGCGGAATACTGATGGCATGGGATACAGCCCAGGCCAAACTATGCCAAGCTTCTGACTTATACTTCAAGCCAGAATAGTCCCCCCTGCAGCAGCCTAGCACTGTGGGGTTTCATTAGGAGTTCAGTAAAAATCTTGGATTCCTGGACACTCCATCTCTGAGCCCTAAATCTCACTCCATCTCCACAAACACCTGCCATGTCTACCAGGGATCAAGGGCAATGGAAACTGATGGTCTCCCACCAATTTCAGTTACCAGGTTTACTGGAAGTAGACACACAGTTTGAAAATGTTGTGCACCACTTTCCATTGCCCAAACACTGTGCAGAACAGTGCGCACCCCCGAACCCCATGTTTGCATGATGGTAAGCTGTTTGCAACAGTGGCAAACAGTGAGAAATTACATAATTGCAGTTACAATTATGTGGGTTATTGGACATGCGGGCCTTTGTGTGTGTGTGTGTGTGTGTGTGTGTGTGTGTGTGTGTGTGTGTCTGTGTGTGTGTGTGTGTGTGTGTGTGTGTGTGTGTTAGGCAAATGTGAAGGCCATGCCAGTCAAGATAGCAGAAATATACTTACAGCAATTTAGTACATAGCATACCCACAGTCATACATTTGATAATGTGATAATACATAATGGGAATTGGGACAAAAGTAAAAGTGTATGGAATATGCTATGTCCAAACCCAGGACTGTGTCTATGGTAGTCCTACATTTATACCTGTTGCCACAGGAGGGTTGAGAAAGAACTTTTCTATGTTGCAGTTCATTGCTGTCAGGGACCTGCCGGTTTTTATTTTTTGGGGGGGGGGGGGGTCCAGTTGACCAGTTTGTGTATTGCCATTCATTTTTCTCTGTTTTCTATCTTTGTGCTAAGTGGAGCATCTTGCAAACACTGGCAAACAAAAAAAAAAAAAAGAGATAGAGAAGGATTCGAAACCAATACCATCTGGACCCAAAAAGGAATGTATCAAAGGATTAATACATGCCTGCCAAAGAGTCAGTCATATAGTAGGTGTGCTTCATAGACTCAGCACTAACTGTCAGACTTTATCAATATGGCTCATATTTGTGCACTGCTTAGCTACATGCAAATATGTGTATCTTGCATGCATATACACTTTGTTAACCATTGCACAAACCCACTGCTTGGTTCGCCATGGAAAACAACATATTATTGAGTATTACTGCTGTTTATTGTCCATTTCTTGTGTATGACTTGACATTACATGTGTAAACATTAAAAATGATTGCCCTATCTCATACTTTGTCACATATTTACAATACAGTCATGCATTGCCCCCCACCCCAAGCACTGTAGCCCTGGTGTCTCAGTACTTTTCTAGATATATATGATCTACACTACAGAAAGTAATATCAAATGTTGTGTTATATGCAATGCACATCAATCTGGTAACATGGAGAACTACAACTATTGATCCATAAGCCTAACAAGGCTTATCTGTAAGGCTAGGGAAGGGATCAGCATAGACCTTTTCCACAGGGACACAGGTGACCATCAACACACTTGAGTCAACTCATGTTATGTTTGTCATGGATAGATCTTGCCTATTGAACCTTGTGGACTTCTTTGATACTGACCCCAAAGACCTGGATGACAGATAACAAGACATATCATCTATGTTCAGTTATCCAAGGCCTTTGACAATATCTCCCATTCATGTCTCATAGTGAAAATGTCCCATATGGCAATTAAGCCATACAGTACTAGCTGGATAGACAACTGTCTCTCCAACTGAATACAAACTCTTGTAGCTGCGGACTGCAGTCCCCAGTAGCCACTTATCAATGGAATACCCCAAGGATCTGTGCTGGGCACTCAACTGTGTAGAAACTAGCCACTTATCAATGGAATACCCCAAGGATCTGTGCTGGGCACTCAACTGTGTATAAACTACTTCCTTGAAGTGCAGGCAATGGTAGTTGGCCTGTTGTTTACCATGTTTGCATATGACTGTTAATGGGATGCACTCATATAGATTCCCCCAATGATGATAACATATTACAGAAGGGGCTGACAGAGACAAATGATTGGTGCCAAACTCACTGAGTCTTATAGCAAACAATGCCTCATTGCCCCTTTTGCAATGTAGTACCCCTGCTAATTATTATATACACAGAACCCCTCTCAGCTCAAATAATGTGTTGTGAGACTTGTGAACACATGTTCATAACAATCTACACTTTCATCACTATGTATTCATAGTGGTGAGACACATTCTGCAGTATTCATCTCATACATATGGACATCACATCCAAAACCAAGGAGGTCATACTTGTGTTGTACTCTACCTAATCAGACCACTAATTGAGTACAAGACTTCCTTCTGCTGAACCTCACCAGACAACTGCAGCAATTGGAGAAAAAAATAGAGGTTTATGACTGTGAGAATGCAGGTGATTTTCCACGGTGCAACTCCTTAAAACCTCTTGTATTAGAGATAATATGGGATATATGCAAATGACCCCTTAAGGAAAGGGATGTCCTTAATGGCTCATTTGCATATATCCCATGTTACCTCTAATACAAGAGGTTTTAAGCAATCGCACAGTGGAAAATCTACCTTGGTTGGGTTTTTCTTTTAGTTTTTACTGATTGTTTTTTCTGTGTGATCTTGTTACTCATTGTTTTAGTTTGTTAGTTGGGATATTTTGAAGGCACCTTAATGGTTATGGACATCAGCTGGGTACGACAATCCAGTGTTTCCAAACATTAGAAAGTCATGGGTATTCAGAACTGCTATATACCTGTAACAGCTAGTGTCCTTAAGTGATCGTTTGTATATATTCTATGTTCCCTCTAATATTCCCTCTAATACAAGAGGTTTTAAGGAATCACACAGTGGAAAATCTAGCTTGCCTGGGTTTTTCTTTTAGTTTTTACTGATTGATTTTTCTGTGTGACCTTATTAATCATTGTTTTAAACATCACATACATGGAAAACATAAACTACATTAACTGCATTATGTTACTATGTTAGCTGCTAGAAGGAGAAGCCGCAAGGCTCTTGTAAAAACATTCATTATCCACAAATGAGCACTTTCATTCATGTAACAGTAATGAACTTCTTCAGATACATTTTAAAAAAAACGATGGCAGTTTTTTTTTTTTATATAAGCCCCAAAATGATCATCTGATCTAAGGATGATGTCATTAAACATTCCCCTTTACATTTCTTAAAGTGCCAAAATGCTGTAAAAAGTGCTAGTTAAACTGCATAAACACAGTAATCTAAAAGTGTGAAATTATTCATTCACTAAAAGTTCTGAATAAATGGGTCTCTATTAAAAGACCAAATAGGTATTTCAGTGAACACATCTTGGTCGACACGTAATGAGCGAACGCATTAAAGTGTGAACACTCAAAACAGCGATTTCTTTCCCTGGGAAAGAAATCACTTGGCCATCCCCATGTGTTTGACCCTTTCCTCAATGTAGTGTGATCTAGGAGTTGGTATATTTAATTAGGGTGTGTGGGAGACACAGCCCCCCATGTTGGGGGGTGTGGGGGAGTGAAGCTCCCCACGTTGTTATGTTGTGTGTGTGTGTGTGTGTGTGTGTGTGTGTGTGTGTGTGTGTGTGTGTGTGTGTGTGTGTGTGTGTGTGTGTGTGCTAGCTCCCAGGGAAAGAAACCGCTGTTCTGAGCATTCACACTTTAATGCGTTCGCTCATTACGTGTCGACCAAGAGGTGGTCGCTGAAACACCTCTTTGGTCTTTTAATATAGACCCGAATAAATAACCCTATTAAAATATATATTTAAAATATATATTAAAATAACACAATAATAATTAAAATAACACAATTTATTTTATTTTATTTTTATTTTACATTTGTTGACCGGGCTAGTCCAACTGGATATATATCCGTTTACAGTAGAGGCCCGGGGAGAAAAGCTCCACTACATGTGAAAAAAAATATCACTGATATATCACAAAAAGTTATTATAAAACAATATAAAAGTTTAAAAGTTTAAAAAGAGAGATTACAAAGTCAAATCTAAGAACATATAAGATAAGTACAACAATTTTAAAAATAGGCTAGCTTTTAAGAAGTAACTCTCAACAATAGAAGTGTAAGTTTGAGCTCAGTGAGGGGGAAGGGTAGCAAAAATTAATGTGGGGAGACATACTTTCAGTCGGGATTAGTACAAGGACATAGCCATAGAGTTTTAAGATGTTCCTTGATATGTTTTTTGAAGAGTCGGTAGAGTCTTGATTAGTCATATGTTGAGGTAGTTGATTCCAATGTTTACCTATGGAATTTGAAATTAATGCATCTCCAGCTTTATTGTAAGTTTTAGTTGAGGAAAGTAGGAGTTTATTAGCAGAGCGAAGTGTGGCTAGATTTTTATAAGGAGAAATCAGTCTAGCCAGGCTAGGAGTATTATCTGGGAAGTGAAGGGTCTTGTGAATGACTAGTAATTGTTGGTAGAGTATGTGGTTGTTAAGCTCTAGCCAGTTTAGTTGTTTGAGGTTGTGACAGTGGTGAGTTCTAAAGGGAGTAGCAGTAATGAATCTGGCTATACTATTATAACAGGTAGAGAGTTTGCTAATATTATTTTTAGATAAGGAAGTATATATAGCTGAGGCATAGAAAAGGGTGGAAATCAGGTGGGTCTGTGCAATGTTTTTCCTGGCTGCTGGGGTAAGGAAGGGTTTAATTCTGTAAAGTGTCCCAATTTTTTTATTAACAGCTTTAATAGTAGTGTTAATATGGTCATCAAAGTTAAGATGATTGTCAATGGTAACACCTAATAGTCGTGTGGTTTTATCAGGGTTAATAACTGTAGCATTATTTGAGGAGATAGTGAAGAAAGGTATAGGAGATTTATTAGTAGGAGTAAAGAGAAGAAGCTTAGTTTTTTTGGCGTTAAGGAGAAGGCAGTGTTGCATAAACCATTTTTCAACGTTTTGGAAAGTTATTTGGGTGATAGACTGGAGGGAAGAAACATCTTTAGCAGTGCAGATCAAAGTTGAGTCATCTGCATATTGGATGCAGGTAGCTTGTGTCACATTCAAATAGAGGTCATTGATAAATAAAGAGAAAAGAAGGGGTCCTAGGATTGATCCTTGAGGAACACCAATATTTACTGGAAGTAAGCTTGATAGATTGTCCCCCCAAAGCACTGATTGTTGCCTGTTTACTAGATAACTTCTAAACCATTGTAGAGAATGTGAGCTCAGAGAGAAAAGGTTAAGTTTATCAAGAAGAATATTATGATTAACCAACCAAAAGAATAAAAATAAAATTATTAAAAATACAAATTCTCATTGAGATTATTGATGTGTAAACATACCCAAATGGAAATAATAACAATGGTGCTTTATCTGGTTAAAGCTTTATGCTTTAAAATAAAACTGAATGAGCAATAATCATTCAAGTTTGGCCAGCTGCAAGCATTTAAAAGTAGCTGCCAAAATAATTATTTTTCTTCTAAAACCAGTGTCCATGGACCCCCCTCTCAAACTGATATTGACCTTGTCTATAAACAAGTGTTTGAAATGGTGGTTACGGTACATGTGAACATGTTTTGCTAATGCATTATTCAGATGTATTCTTTTTATATCATATTCATGTTCATAAATCCAGTCCCATAATCTACTTTCCATTTTGCCTATATAAAAACATGTGAAGGACTGGCATAACCCTACATATACAACTCCCGTGGACTCATTTATCCAATACTCCTTACCACAGATGTTAAAAGAGTCACCAGTAAAAATATATTTACAATATGGGCAATGCCTACATTTTTTCATAGTGGGGATATGATGTGTATTGCTGGCATTGTTGCTTGTCATATTCTCTAGGATAGTTTTAAAATGATAGCCCCTATTATATATTGTAGTGGACCTTTCACCTACTTTGTTTTTAACTAGAATATCATCACACATAATAACCCAGTTTTTGTTTAAAATCTACTTAAGTGTTTAGAATCACTGCTAAAATGCAATAAAACTAGTGGTTGGGCGAAAGTTATATTGCATTCCTCTTCCCTAGAAGATGGTGTATAAGATGTAAGCCCTACAAGTGAAGCATTTAAAATAGGTCTGAAATGTCCTGCTGTTCTTTTACTCTATACTTCTCTTGTTAATTCCTGAAGAAGAGGTTTTGGATATCCTCTCCTGACTAAACGACCAGTCATTGTACTCAGTACAATACAAGCTGCTGAGAGGTGACCTATGCCTCACCTACAAAAAAGTCTCAGACCCTGCCCTACTGTAAATGCTGGACATGTGCAAATCAAATGGGAAAATAATAACTTGTGCCAGGTCTGTTAACCTAACCTGTGATGTAAACAGAACATGCTGGGGAGACAGATATAGCAACTCACACTCCTCTGAAATAGGCTCCCACTGAGTGTGAAGCAGTGGTCCTCAATGACTCTAAGTACAACCTTCACTACTGGTTGGTTGATTGTAAAGTCACCTATGGGATCTGTTAATTTGTTGATTGATGTAATCTATGGCGATGAGATAGGGTATTTAAACAAAGCATTGCAAGTGTATTTTTGTATTCTGATGAGGTCCTTGGATTGTTGTGACAAAAGCGCCCAATACTGCTTTTTATTAAAGGATTTGACCTTTTAGACCATTGAGACCCTCTTTTTCAATGCATTTGTGACTGTTACATATGGGATGGCACCTATGTCCCTTATAGACAGGCCCAGTTGTTGCTGGTCACAAAATTGCTCTGCAAACGACCATATAAATATGCTTAATAAGGATATTTGTGTTTTACCACAGCTAGGCTTCTTGTGCCTCAAAACTGACAAATACAATATGTGAAAGATGCAACTATACAATGAATCTAGAATAAATGGTCTCCCTCTCTCTCTTTCTCAAGTAACAACAAATCAGATATCAAACAGGTAGTCACCACACACACTTGACCTCCTCAACAAACCAAGTGCACATCATATAAACGCACATATGCAGAGGTGCTCATTAGAAGTTTACCAAAAGAGCAGAAACCTCACAAATGCAAGCCTTGTGCACACATTACAGTCCCAACAGAATTCACTACACATAAAAACAAACATATCAATGTCTCACCCATTAAGCCCTTAATGCAAAACAACTCAAAACCAATGTATTGGTCATAGATGAATCCATAGTGAGACATGCAGATGTCCCCCTCACCAGGTTGTACAAGGAGAAAGTCATGGTCCGTTGACTGTCAGGTGACAGGATCCCTAAAGTCATGCATGCACTAAAGTCTCCTAACAACAGGCACAGTTATATCTCTGTCAAACTCCTTGTTGGAGTAAATGACTTGAGACATACCTCACTGGACTATATGAAGATAGATATGACTGAGTTCTCAGGTTATGTGTCCCAGACAGGTATGTCTGTAACCCTAAGCAGCAATCAACCTTCACCCAGGATGATGCCTCAGTACAAAGAAAAGAATTATCAACTTCAACAATTGGCTTAGCTACTGGTGTCAGTCCAGGGGGATCCAGTATTTGTCAGCCTGGGAAGATATGGTAGACTGACCATGCTGCTTTGCCATGGATGGTCTTCAGCTGTCTCTCTCACCTTTTGGTTACTGGCCAAGGTACTTGCCTCCCCCATAGTGCCTTTTTTTAGGCAATGTCATAAGGACAAAATGCCTGATGTAAAAATATCCTCAAAAGACAAAGTTGTCGTTATGCTGCTTAATGCTAGGAGTCTAAATCAGAAACTACACTCAATGGAGGCACTTCTTACTTGGGAAGATGTTGATGTTTGTGCAGTCACAGAGACATGGAGTAGGACCACAGAGAGTACTCCAGCCATGAAAGACTCTAATGCCTTTCACACACTCAGATTGCAAAATGAACATGAAAGAACCAAAGGAGGAGGTGTATCCATCTTCATAAAGGAAAAATACACCTCAGGACTGGTTAAACAGTATGACTCCCTAGAGTTAGTCCAAGTCCAACTCACTGTAGGAAAGACCCCCTCCACATCATTGTTAGCTACAACTACACAGTGGCTTCTTGGACCTACCTGAGTCAGTCATAACACAGCAAAATACCCTAGGCATGGCTTCCATTGATTGGTATACATATATGAGCTCAAGCACACTTGTCCTAAGGTTCTTGCACTTTGTAAACACAAATGCTCTGGAACAGTTAGTTCACACCCTCACAAGGGGATCAAATGCCCTTGACTTAGTACTCACCAATATGGGAGATCGAGATCGCTGCACCACCCAATGTGTGAGACCCTCCCTGGTAAGTTCTGACCATAAATCAATCATGTTCAATGTAACATTCATACCTTAATAGAGTACAATGCTCCCTTTTGCATGTACCTCACCAAACATCTACAGCAGCTGGAGAGACCTAAGAGGTTTCTCACCAAGAAAATCTAGGGACTTCAACACATGACCTACATGGACAGACTGAAGGCCCTGTCACTCTACTCTGTATTGTTTAGACTGCTGAGAGGCCACTTGTGCCTGGCCTACAGAGCAGTCTCAAACCCTGCCTTAATGCAAATGCTGCACCTCCGCAAATCAAATGGGACAATACTCACTCATTCTAGGGATGTTAACATAGCATGTGACATCAACTGGACATGCTGGAGGAACAGATATGTCTTCCAGAGATTGTCATTTCTATGAAACAAACTCACAATTCACATGAAACTGAGCTTCTCAGTGACACTATTTAAGTGTAACTTGGATAATTGGATGGGAAATAGTACATTTGCTGGAGGGGGGATTCAATTATGTCACTCTTACACAGGGGCAATCAATGCTGATCATGGATTCGCAAGTACGGACCACATATCTTGGTCTATAAGGGAACAATGGTACAACTTGGCTAGGCTTGAAAAGGCCCTAGGGCTATTAGCTCAGTAACCTCCTATGAACCTGTGAACTTTGGGCCATTATGGTAGCAGCCTTGTATGAACCTATGAAGCTGTGATCCTATGCAGGTCTGTCAACATCTTGTCACACACACAGCCTGCTGATGTCATTTACTATACGTTCAGCTGCAGTCTTGGAAAAGTCATACTTGTGGCATAGCACTTGCATTAAGTACTGTGTTTTGTAATCTGTGTATTTAGATAGGTAGGGGTTCTGTTTTTACTGCAGTCAACTGTGTGTGTGTGTGTGTGTGTGTGTGTGTGTGTGTGTGTGTGTGTGTGTGTGTGTGTGTGTGTGTGTGTGTATGTGTGTGTGAGCTCTTCCTTGACACTACATAGAGAATTTTACACCAGCATGTGTAACACTGTTATACTCTACTCAACATACACTCCTGATGTCATCAGCTATATCAGATTTTTGGATATGCAGTCACTCCAGCAGGACATGGTCAGACACTAGAAGGCCAGGCAGATGTCACCTCATCCTATACCAGACAGATTACAGTGACATGGCTTTTAATCTATCCACATACATCATGGCATGGTATGTATGTTATTTTGCTGAGAAAGCCCTGTAGTTTCTCCAGCTGCTGTATATGTCTGGTGAGGGGTACATGCAAAAGTGAGCATTATACAGTATTATTGTTTGGATGAAGTTTAGCTACAGTGCTGTCATGCAATCAAAAGATCTAAATATGATGGCATGAATTATGATGTGCACCATAAGTCTGTACTAGAAAATCAATAAAGCGAGAAGTTAGAAAGTAATGATACACATTGCATCACAAGAACACTCACTATAAAGTTGTGAGATATAGATTAAACTGTCTAACTTTCCAAGGCCAATATAAGTCAGAGGTACAATGACCAGTTCAACCCTACAAGTGTAGATATACTAAGCACTAAGTTAGCTATGCACCCTGAGCATCAGACACAAAGCATTTGTATCCCTAAATCCAAAAGATAGAAAACAGGGATATGGCACAATTATCATCACTTGCATAGGGTGTTATGTGGGGGCAGGAAGCCTAGGCTGACACAAAAGGTCAGTGAGTGTGTGCGAGTAAGAAAGAGAAGAAGGCAGACATTTGGATAAGGCACCAAGTGGCCACTGAGACAAAATGAGCAATACTGTTAGTGTCTGTAAGGTTCCTCTAGGTGAAATTGGTGTGTGAGTGTCTGCATGAACATAGCCAAGGAAGGTCTGTGCTGCTTCTATGACTTGGTATGTTTGACAGGTGTGAGCCATGCATGGTAGAGGTGGCAGTTCATTGTTGTTGTTGCCCCTGACCATGAAAGCTGTTCCACTGGCACATCCATGCTCAAGGTCAGATGCAGTGCTGATACCTGAATGCGACTGATGTCTGCTAGATAAGCTCCCTTCATGGGGACGCACAGGACCATGACCCCATGGCCTGCCACATTTGGGTGTGGACAGCACATTCACTGATGGAGCAGTGGAAGTACTGCCACTATTTGAGTGTGATCAGGCACTGCCACATTGGCTGACAGCAAATGATGTAGCTGATTTATGCCCACAAGTATGCCGTTACCCTCCCAGCAGACATCCCATCACAGAAATCACTCTTTCCATGACAGACACCCCTTATTCCAATGTGTTATCATCCGATTCAGTGAATCAGCAACACTGTGGAGGCAGTCACATGTCAGACTGTGTCACATCCACAGCCCTGAGAATTTGCTGGAGCACCTATGTGAATGTACCTGTGCCTCCATGATGGCCCTAAACATACATTGAGTGGTATGGGAAGAGACACCTGCACCAGGTGGAGGAGGGACAGCAGGCCCTCTCTGAGTACCTCTATCAATCCTCCTGTGGCACCTTGCCCATACTTTGGCTACGGGCAGACTCAACAGGCACTGAAGCTGCAGTAGCCACACTTCCTTGATCAATGTCCTCACCCTCCACCTGTCCAATAGCTGTGGCCTCAGTTGACTGGGTAGGCATAGGCCTACTGGCTGTGTCAGATGGAAATGCAGGGGATGGCTGTATATCAACCTCTGTGTCAGATTCAACCTCTGCACCCCCTGGTTGTGTCTCTGCTTGGCTACCATCATCATCAGAGTCTGCTAATATAGTGACATCAGGTGGCACAGAGCCTACACTCCCACTGTCATGATCACCTATGATAAAAAGCAAGAAACATAGGAATAAATTAATACATGTTCTACTATACTGTAATATATACTAACAAACTAACAGTGCTGCTACTATTACAACAGTACAGCAATACACACAACAGACCTGAGATCAAAATCACACACTACAATATTTCTTTAAATTGCTCAGCAGCACTGACATAAAAAATGTTTGGTCTACCATCTGCAGAAGACATACTCTGCTGTAGTGCATACAGTCCTGGAAAAAGCTACACAACAGGGAAGGGCAACATCATTACAATTAACAGTAACATGGGGTAATGCATTCACCCCTTTATATATCCATTAACTATTATTTCAACAAGAACATGGCTGACAACTGAAACCTAAGCTTATAACTGTAACAATCTTCAACCCCCTCCCCCAAAAAAAGAAATGTGATACAGAATTAACTTATTCATTTAAACTGTTTTGCTATACAACAGTATTCAACTGTTCAGATAACTGTTCTTAAGTCTCCTCCTGGGACGTGCCTGCTATCTTGGATACTATTGCTCGAGTAACTAGGACATGCTGTACTGCACTCTTCTGGAATCTGTCTGGATCTCTAATATTGGCCAGGAACTCTTCATTGGGAGTTAGTGGTGGTTCCCTACCAGGACCGCCTCCAGAAACCATCTGGTCATGGCCCACAGCAGCTGCTCTCTTCAATTCAGATGTTATCATGTCAGTGGCCCTGTGACACACCTGTTTATATGTCCTGCCATGCCCACCCATGGCATTTAGGTCATGGACAATCTGCTACGATATTAGCATCCTATGTGCCATATCCCCCCATCCCCTTTCAGGAGAAAAGCACCATGTTGCCTAAACCCATCTACCATAACCTGGTTCTCAGTATCGGCGAAGGGGGTTTCCAATTATTGTAGGTGTCCTAAAAGACAACAGAAGTGTAATACCGATAAGTATCACATAACTACAAAATAACTGTTTCCAGATAAAACAAAAAAAGTAGCCAGTTAGTATTACCCAGTGGAGAAACATAATACAGTCTATAGATGTGAAATACTAACAACAGACAGGATGCAAAACAAGGAGAATAACAAGAGCAACATATTCTTGTTTGTGCCATAACAGTAACTCACCGTTGCTCCCCCACCAAAAGAACGGTTCATTCTTGTTTATGTCATAATAGTAACTCATGTTTGCTCCCCCATAAACGAACAGGCAAATGATCGATTTTGATAACAAAACATCTTTGAAATGCTAAAAGTGCTAGCAAAGGACCTGTCCATGAATCATCTGTTCATATTTATCACACAGCATCCCATTTTTATATATTGGCAATCATGTTCATAAGAAGGTACTAGGCTATAAGCCCTAGGGCCTATACAAACCAAGCCAAAAAGGTATCCTGACGTTTGCCACCCAAGAAAATTATTTTCTTGTGCCCCTTTCAAGCAGAGAAACAGAGGTGATCCCCGGGGTGAATTTCCTATTTCCTATACAATCATCAAGATTTTTCTTGGAGTGCTAATGAGGAGCTTATAGGTGAAATAGCTTGACAAATATCCCTATGCCATCAGTAAATTTCTAACTAATGCATACAAATAAGTGTAAAGACCTTAGCTTCACATTATTCCTACATACATTCCAGCATATGCAGTATGCAGGGGACAAAATGGAAGCATATCTTCTGACGTTCAGTATTTCTCTGTACAGATACATCCTGACGAAAAAGTATTTTGCAGTCTTCCAAACATATAGAACTCTCCTCACTATCAGTTTACCTTGCTACACAGTTGCCTTTTTTATAAGGGGTGTAGATTATTAATGGATTGCAACTGTGAGTGATTACTGTTTGGGAGCAGGAAAATACAGCACCAGTGCAGGATGCCTTACTTCCAATGGGTGTGACAGGTTAGATCTAGAAAGTTTTATATGTAAGGCTGGACATGTAAGTAAGCAGCACACTAATCACAAGTTGTGTTCCTTAACATCCAACCTGCCCTTCTTTTGTTGCCAACTGCATATGATATTATTTTCACTTAATATCCTCACACATTTTAGGGCCAATGATATAGAATGGGTTACACAGTACATGTCTCAGAGTACTGGTTAGATAACTGATGAATGACCAACAAACACAGAAAGGTAAGACAGAGCTGTTTATCTGCAAGAAATAATCATAACAGGTTGTGTGATCACTAAATGCTCTACACCGAATATAACAAATACAATAAATGTACAAATAACAGTTTATGGTTTGATATCAGTGTACATGCTGTTGCAGATGGTTCATTGAAAAATGAGTTCAGAGGTTTGCTGCAAAGCTGTTTATGTGGAAAAGAGGGTTAAGGCCATCATTTTCTTGTGTGTATGTCATACAGTGATTTTCTTCATTTCAATTACTTGCCCCTTTTGTTTTCCTTTTTTCCCTTTTCTGTCAGTTAAGCACTAGGTCTGTTTCATAGATGCAGATTACAGCATAAGCAGTTGAATTTCATGCTAATCAAACAAGCCAACATGATGGTGCTATTCAACAAGCTAGAAAGCAGCTATGTAGACTCCATGCTGTTTTTTCCTGCGGATTTAAAACCTTTTGAAGTACAGACATGGAAAGCATACACAGACAGAGTGTTAGGGGCTGCTGCTGCTTTAATCCATGTCTATGTGCTACTTGCTGAAGCCAGTGCTGCTGTCCTGCCAGTAGGCCAAGGCCGAGAAGGAGTGGAGTTTTCAGGTCCCATTTATCTTTTCACAACCTACATGACATGGAAATTGAGAGCACTACAGGGTGGACAGGGACACACTATAGGAACTCTCTGACTTCTGGCATCCTCAACTCAGAGCCAGAGCCAATTGAGGGAACCCATTCCAGTGGAGACAAAGGTATGTGTAGCCCTTAGAATCTTGGCTACAGGTACCTTTCAGAGACCACCATGGGACATGCTGGGGGTGTCACAGGCATCAGCATCCAGGATCCTTTACCAATTCATGGATGCTATGCTCCAACCATTATTTGACAAAGCTAGATTGGTGAGGGACCAGGGTTAACAGATTTTCAGTTTTCAGATTGATGTGATCTGAGATAATATGCTCCAAAGCTTTACATATGAAAACATAGACACGTAATACATGCATTGATGCAGT
>NC_056745.1:896458852-896496352 GCF_019279795.1 Protopterus annectens
CGCTTTTTTCTGTCTCCTACTTGGTAATCTCTGACTCATTCTCTAGGATATGATGGAACATCTCCTACCGGACGTGCTTCACTTCAGAGATATTGATAATACTGAAAGCACTCTAAAAATCTTGACCTTCATCACAATATAAGAGAAACATCTTGAAGAGATAGGGTCCTCATCCAAAGAACCCACTACTTGTGCAACAATATAGCCCTGCATGTCAAAAAATGTAACACATTAGTCTCATAAAACTTTGGCCTTGATGACTGGTTGGGTTCTCATAAATTCTCTCTCTTGGTATAAACAGTATGTCCATCACTATTCACCAACTAAACCCTGTGGGTTGTATGGTTAGTATGTATTTTTTGGTCAAACGATTCTTGTTTTATGTATTGTACTTTTTGAAGGGTTGTTATATTTCAATGTGATGGCTCTGAACTCTGGACCTACATTGAATATGGATTGAATGAGCAATTCTGTATCAGATGGCATCTTAAATTCAAGCTGAAGAGAAAGTTAAAGAATATAATTTTCTATTTGTTTGTCATCTAGTTTTTCATAGGAAATACTGACTTTTATATATGAAGAATTCTACTACTCATAGTGGGGAGTCTGTGCAAACATTATTGGCATGATGTGCCAGTGGTTTAATTTATCACGAGTATTAAAAACACACATCTAACCATTCAGCAGTGTAGAGTATAAAATACTTTTTATGTCACAGCTGCCAAAATGAATCACAATACTGAAGTTCCAATCTGTCACTGGGTGTAAATCCACATGACAACTGCCATTCAGTAAAAAGCATGTGATCTGCATACAAATGGGTCTAGATGATGCAATACACGTTGCATAGCAGATTAGAACTTGGCAGCATGCAATAAGCTGCGACAAGTAGTCATGCAAAAAGGATAAGTGCAGGTAATGTTCAGAAAAATAAAACTATCCCCACCCAGCAATGTAAAATGGGAAATTTTACCTTAGTAAAGTGCACAAGAGATGCTGTTGACTCACTGAGATTATACCACATGTTTATCCACTACAATATTATGAAATCCATTATAACAAAATCATACATAAGAACACCATACCTCAAGTAGGTAAAGAAACCTGGGCAGTACAGCAAAGGGATGTGAGAAATACCACCCAAGAAAATGGCACCCTACCCATGATGGAAATCACAAGGAACTCAGTCAAGTCCCCAAATAACCTGCACAAAATCAAAACCTCAAACCATTCCAAGATTCCACCTACTGAGATTGAAACAAAAGCACTCAGAAAGGGGAAGACATTTGTACCCCATAGCAGGAGCAACTCCGTTAACACAATTATCAACCTTAAACTTTTCTGCAGGAAACTGAAATTGAAAATCTTTTTCATAAAAGGAGAATGAAATATTGACATGTTAGACAGGATGAGGACCAAGAAATGGGGTATGGAAACAATAGCCATGAATCTAAATGGAAGAAGCAAAGTATATTTTGCTCACTTCTCCTCCCAACTATATGGGCATATGAAGAGAAATGCGAGGAGGACATTTATAGAGTTCTTAATAATCACTGCAATAGAAAATTGTATAACTTGTCCCAAAATGAACTGGAAGCACTAAAAAAGCTTAGCTGTGACAGAAGGATGAGAGTAATGAAATCATACAAAGAAAGGTGTATTTTCATTACTGACACTGATTCTTATAGACAGAAAATTGAGGCAATGTTGGAAAGTCAGGACCTTTACTAAATAGTTGATATTGATTACATCATCCATGACTGCAGACTGGTAAACAAAAGATTGTCTGCTCTTATCTCAGGTAATCTACTCAAAGTTGACATAGTTAATTTCCCCAGTCAACCACCCAATGATACTCCATGTTTTGAATCCCTAAACCATACAAAAACCTGTCTGACTCCCCACATATCATCCAGTGGTAGTGGGAGGGGAATTTAAAATCAAATAAATTGTCAGAAATGCTCTATTTTATATCTTTCATCTTAGTTCATGAGACTTTCTGAAAAAGGTAAGAGAAATTGGAATCAAGCTAGACACTATATTAGTCAGCATTGATGCGGAAGCACTTTACACAGTGCTTCAACATGACTATTGCTTTAAGGTAATCAAAGAATTTATGAGTACAAACACTTCCATAAGCCATAGGGAAATATATACAATAGGTGAGCTTTTGCACAGATTACTTAAAAACACTACTTTCATTTTTAGCAGAAATCCTACATAAAACAAAAGGAATAGCCATGGGATCAGCAAAGGTCCCCAAGTCTGGCAATATAGCATTAGCAAAGTGGGAAGAAATACGCCATCTACAACGCTGAGTACTTTCCATGTATGATCTGTTATTATCATTTTATTGATTTTATTTTCATCTCATGTAACAACTCAGTGGGCAAACTTAAGGCATTTTTGACCACAATGAAAATCCGGCAAACTTCCTGCACTTGACTAGATTGGAAAAGGTAGAATCTCTAGATTTCACCATTTACAAAAATCAAAATGATTCTGTGTTAAACAGTGACTTTTTTAGAAAACCCATACAGGTAAAGCTTTTGCCACATGCAAACTGTATGCCCTCCAAAATCCCCTCCCAAAAAAATTATTAAAACGTCACAAGGGATGAGGATAACTTGTGTTTCTGAGGAAATAATACAATTCTTACAACAGTCTGAGCCAACAGGAAAGTGACTTTATTGAAAGGTGGTAGAATGAGAACTCAATAAAAGACCTACTTGGACCCATTGTAACCCTTCTATAGGACAACAACCTTACTCTACTTAACTCACCATGAAGAGAGCAAACAAATCCAATGAACTCACAATATGAAGCTGACAAAAAGAAATGTAAAAGAAGCATAATTCTCACATTCTGAAAAAAAGCCCTGGAAATAAAATCCACCATGTGTGAAAACTGGGGCATCATCAGTGGAAACCAGTTCATTAACAGAATACTTGACCTTGAGTGCTGAGTCTACTTTCATCTGTTGTAAAGGACAGAATATTAGGAGCCGGTTAGAAAGACATGCTTTGCCAACAGTGGACACAAATAATGGCACCCTTCTCTGCATGCATCCAGGATGCAGATGCTGTGATATTATGAGTAACAAAAAACAGCTTTTATTGCCCCATCTCAGAAAAGAAATACTACAGCACAGAGTGAGATGATCACAAAAGCAAGTTCTTGATTTACATGGTCAGCTGGACAACATGTACAGCATTTTATATAGGAAGACTTTCAATGTCTTAAAGATAAGAGTCATTAATACTTTCAGTTATCCAGCTAAATGATCTTAATAACTCATTTGCCAGATATGCTCTAAAGATGCAGAAACTTTGAGAAATTTGTGCTCAACATAATTTAGAATTTAACAATTGGCCCACTTGAAGGCAACACAGGAGCTATACTTGAGAAACTGAAACTAGTGTGGCAGATTTGCTTAAAAGCTTATTGGTACCCAAGAGTGAAAACAAACTGCTCCATCAAATCTGTACTTGAACTTAAAAAAAATGTACCATAATAGCCTTTAAAAACAGTTAGATGCATTTTTCTTTGTCCTTCATTACATACATAATCTATCTTTAACTGGGATTATATTCACATAGGTTAACTATTACAGGACCAGGATGATAATACCAGGTCAGGTAACATCACGGATTTAGAAGAACTTGTTAGTACGTGTGTAACACTACCTTCAGAAATAGTATTTTCTCATTCTTATTTCCAATACGTCAGTATTAGTATCTCTAATAAGCATACATTTTAATAATTTCCTCCAGCAATTTATGTAAGGATTTATTAAGTTTACATATACTCATAGTTTAATGTTACTAAATCTGTTGCTTTGTTTTCTTCTGGTCTCAACATCAACTTTGTCATGTACACACGTTTAATATTGACTGGAGATTGCTGTTTGAATGCACTTAAATGCCATTTTATTGTTTTTGTACTGATATGATGAAGCCTCACCTAGTTAGTGGTATATAGGTGAAAGCAATTTAGACTCCTGAATTTTTTAGTTTACTTACTTGCGTCAGTTTTCATAACTGCTTTAAAATTATATATTTTTTCTTAAGGCCAAATTATACCTTTTCCTTTATATCAGCATAGTCACCCAACCAAACTCTATCTGTAAGTTTTTGTAGTGAACCTCCTCAGGCTCAGGTTGAAAGCCCTGTGATTGTGGTTCCTTCCTTTCTTGACTAGATTCATTACTTCCTATAATGTAGCTCTATCTTAACACACTGAGATTAAGTCCCTTTTCAACAAAGATTCACACATATGTGGTTGCCCTCCTATATCGGCACAATTTCAGTGTGTGTGAATATTGGCAGTGGACCTATATTCATCTTCTTCTTTTTCTTCTTTTCGCTTTTCCCAGTTAGGGGTCACCACAGCGGATCACCTGTCTGCTCATGATTGGCAGTAGAGTTTTTATGGTGTTGAGTTGCCAGCCCGGTACCCAACCTTCCATGGAAGGCACACACATGCACGGACTCACAACTAGGGCCAATTTAGAATGTCCAATCCACCTACAGCATATCGTTGGGATGTGGGAGGAAACCGGAGCACCCGGAGAAAACCCACCCATTTCATAGGATTCCTAATTCTTCCAAGAACTATAGTAACAGTTTAAGAATTTATAGGTTCATAGGTTCATAAGAGATTACAAGGCTAACATCTTAACGAGCCCTTACAAGCCTAGCCAATATAATCCAATTTTATTCAATATATTCCCCCTGGGGGCAAGAAAATTGCATGGATTTGTGCCTATGCCTTAAGTTTTACAGATTGCTCCTGTCCATAAGGGCCATAGTCACTACCCCAGGTGTGAATTTGCAATTTCCTATCCATTGATCCAAATTGTGTTTGAAGAGGAACAGGGAAGGGCTCAGCTTAATGTGAATAGGAAGCCTGTTCCACAGAAAGGGCAACCTCCAAACCATATATTTGTCTCTCAAACATGTTTTTTTTGAGTCACTGACTAAGTTTAGATCCCTAGATAAGGTGACCATCATGCTGTTTGACTTGTGGATGTGCAGCAGTTCCATCAGGGCTGGACATGTGAGTCCCTTGTAGGTAATATATAGGTCACACCATAATAGTCAGTAGGAGACAATGGAAAGAGATAGAGCTTTTAGTCTACCCGCATAGGACATGTTTACACCCTGTATTTTCTTTGTGAGGAACCTCTGAGGTCACTCCAGCTGCTAATCAAGTAGTGCTTAGTCAAGTGCAGTCCAAATGGGACATTATACTCAGTTTCTGGTCTAATGTAGGCTGAGTTCAGTGGGACTATAATTTTCTTGGATCTGGATGCCAAACCTTTACTTATAAGCTGTGCCATATAGAAGGATTTCCTCTGTGGGTACATGGCAGTCAATGTTCAGGCTACTATCTATTTGTGTACCTAGATCTTTCAACTCTATGTCTACTCTTAGGGGGTGTGCTATTAATTTATACTTGTCTCAGTTATAGGCAGGTTACATCTTTTGTCATAATATGGAACATACTGGATAGGACTGAGTCATATTTATCCCTGTTCAGTCCACTGTCACAGAATGCTGCAAGATATCTTAACCATAGCTCATGCAGGGCACTTGTATAGCTATTAGTACACTACTTTTAATTGATATATCACTAGATAGTAATTCTTTTTTGTAAAGTGTGACATATTACCTGACGTAAAGGACACAAGGTAGGTGCATCCAACCAATGGGGACAGCTAGATAGCTCCCAGAATGGTCCTGACTAGCTGTAATTATGATTATAACAGCATAACACTTAAGGATTATAACCTGATTGTCATGCATTTGTTAATACTTGTTGCCAATTTAAATATGGTAAATGACATCTACTTATCGCATCACAGATGCATAGCCAGTAGTGATGGTATATAAAGTGTCTGTATGAATTAGGCTGTAGCTACATAAGGTATTACTATAGCACATAAGCTATAACCTATTAGCTACCAATAAGAGTAGATATGCAAACAAGGATGAAAGATGAGACCTATCTATCCAGTAACCACTTGACATGTCAGGATCCACGAGACTGAGTCCTGAAACATGGAGACTGGCCAGAAGAATGGACTTACATATACTGAGTTCAAGATAGTCATTTCCAGTAATATTCCCTTTTCTTTAAGGTATGGCAATCTCTGAACTGGCAGTTATAAGATTGGGGGGGGCTACGTTTTAGGAAGAAGAGCAATTTTCAAGTTTCACTCTTTTCCTGGGTTGTTTGTGTTTTTATTTTTGTTTTAGCTTGTGGGCACTCTACCTTTTAAATGCCAATATTTTATTACGGAGTTGACTTATGCTACTTTAGCTTGGCCAAACAGCCTACAGCAATAATTTATGAACCCCATCTCACATGAATTGACAATGAACTATGTGTTAAAGCATATATTAATAATGCATGTAATATAAAATACAGCTAGATCTGATGGAGCTGCTTCAAGGATTAAAACACTCATCTATTTAATATATATATATATATATATATATATATATATATATATATATATATATATATATATATTAATAAAGGAGTATTGATTTCTACAAAAGTTAAAAATGCCTGATTACCTTGAAGTCCAAACAGAAACTGTCTACTGTTCATGGTTCTTTTTCTCTGTTTTTTAAAGAGGCTCAGCCAGCAACTTCAATACTCAAGAAATACCAGTTTTCCCTGTGGTTTAATGTTTTTTTTCAAGGCTGGCAGTCATCCTACCCGTAAGGTTGGAAGACTATTGCACCTCACTATATGGATCTGTTTTAATTTATTTTATTTATGTGTTTATTTGGTTGTTTGTTTGTTTGTTTATATTTAGTTTAATTCTATCAGAACTCAACCCTTGTCACTGAAAATTTGGACTTAATATTATACAGCATACTGGGAAGCTCATTTGTTTTATGTTACCTTCAACCCTCTCTAAAACAAGCACATATCCCTTACACCTATTCATACTATGGAATATGATTTTTGCATCACACTGTCACATTTCAAGAACAGTTGCTTAGTTAATGTAGGAGTAAGGAATTTAAACCAATTTATACCCTGAGTGATTTGTCCATGCATTTAATTTCCTGTATAGGATCATAGAATCATAGGAGATTACTAGGCTAATTGCCCCAGGGCCCTTAAAAGCCTAGCCAAGAGCTTATTCCTAAAAAAGTAGCCTCAATCAGCATCTGTCGCCCCTGTCATTGAGGGACACAGGTGTAACACCTGGGAAAAATTTGTGGTTTCAAATCCACTCATCAAGGTTGTGCTTGAAGAGGGTCAGCAACATACTTTTTTGACGTGTATGAGGAGTCTATTCCAGAGATGGGACAGCCTCTGGGAGAAAAACCTGTCTCTCCAGCAGGTTTTGTTGTCACATATTAGATTTAGGCCTTTTGATTGGGTAATGCATGAGGAATTAGACTTACAGATATGAAGCATCTCTAGTAGAGTAGGGTCTGAGACTGCCTTGTAGGCGAGACACAGATTGTCTCTGTGCAATCTGTACAATACCGGGTAGAGTGATAGTGATTTGATCTCTCTACATAGGACAGGTGTTGCAGGCCATGGATTCTCCTTGTGAGGTATTTCTGTGGTCTTTCCAGTTGGTGCAGGTGTTTAGAGAGGTACATACCAAATGGAGCATTGTACTCAATTATTGGCCTAATGGGGAGGGGGGAGTACAGAGAGGTAATAACATCCATTTTCAGGATGCCATCCCTTTACTTATGAGATGAACCAAGTAAAAGGCTTTTCTGACCATTGCCGCTACATGATGGTCAAATATGAGATTGTTGTCAACCTGTGTACCCAAGTGTCTCACCACAGGTTGTATGCTTAGGGGGTTGCCATCAATGTGGTAATTAGTAAGGGGAGTGTTTTTTTTTTAATGGTATGATAATACATTTTTCTGCATTTAACTTAAGGCCATGACTTTGGCACCAGTCAATTGTTGCTGTGAGACCCTCTTGTAGCATGTTAACATCATTTGGGAAGTGAATGACAGCACACAACTTACAGTCATCCACAAACTTGGTCAGCCACAGGCCTTTTGTCTTTGCCTGGACCTCTGAGAAGTAGATGCCAAACAGTAAGTGTCCCAGGACAGATCCCTGAGGAACACCACTAGTGAGAGGTCTGGTGTTGGAGGTAGAGGCACCTATTTTTACCTTGTGGGGCCTATCAGTGAGCCAGTTGGTCACCCACCTGATGAGACAGGGATTTACACCAAGTTGTGTTAGCTTTTCAATGATGCCTGAGTGGGGGATTGTGCCATAGGCTATGGTCAAGTCAAGGTAAGCTGTATGTACTGATTTTCCCTCATCTAGTGCCTTGGTGACAGTCTCAAAAAAGTCATCCAGGTTCAAAAAGTAAGATCTGCCCTTGACAAATCTGAACTGGGTGGGGTCAAATGCTTGGAGATTGCCTATGTCTTTGTTTATGAGGTCTACAATAATATGCTCCATAGCCTTACAGATCAGATTTGTCAAGCTAATGGGGTGATAGTTTCCAGGGTCAGTAGTGGCAACACCTTTGTTCAAAGGGATGACAATGGCAGTTCTCCACTTTGCTGGAATGAAGCCTGTACTTAGGCTAAGGTTGAATAGGGTACTCAAAGGCAAGGCTAGTTCTTGCTGGAGATGGTGCAGAATAAAGTCTTGGATACTATCAAGTCACATTTAAGCTGTGTTCTTTGCCTTGGATAGGGACTTTAACACTTTATCTCCAGAGATGTGAGGTGCGGGACAAGTATCCGGGATGTTGAAATGGGCCTTTGGGGGGCAGGGGGGTGAAGTTTGTGCTGAACCTATCTGCAAGCAGGTTGGCTAAGTCAACAGGATCATTGTAAGTGGTACCATTATGAATTAATTCAGAATAAACCTGGGCTTTGCCATGTAGGTTCCTGTTGTAACTGAAAAAGGCTTTGTGGTTAGCCTTTGTTTTGGAGGCTAGTTTCGATTCATAACTGGCTTTGGAAGTTTTCACTAGCGATCTAATTTACTTGTTGAAGCTAAGGACAGAGTTTTTCCAATTGGGAATTTGTGACTTTTTACCCTTGGACAACAGTTTCTTCCTTTTCTTGTAAAGCCTGTTGATAGAGGATGTCCACCAGATAGGTTTGTGTTTCCTTGAGGAGCAAGTTTTAGTTCTGTTGGGTATGGCTGAGTCCATGCAGTTGTACAGGTGCTTGTATACTGCACTGGCATACTGTTCAGCATATTTGTTTGCATCCTCTGAGGGTGGTGGTGGTGTGAAGCTAATGATACCCTCCCTTAGAAGGTTCTAGTCAGCTTTTGAGAAGTTTTCTAGTCTGGTTATGGCTGGGGGGGGGGGGTGGACAGGATAGACACTTCAAATGAGACAGACCAATGATCTGATCTCACCAGGGGAAGAACTTACTATGAGGGTGGTGTAGCAGTCACCCATGTTGGTGAGAGCCAAGTCTAGAATGTTATCTCCCCTTGTGGGGGAATGAGACAAGCTGGTCTAGTGAGTTAGAACTGATGAAGTCAAGGAATCATTGGGTGAGTGCATTAGAGCAGGAATAGTTCACCCAGTCTATGATGGGGAAGTTGAAGTCACCAAGGATCAGGGTGTTAGGGGGTACCTTGATGAAGTCAAGTAGATCCAGGTAGGAGGAGTGGGTTATGGAGGGGGGTCTATAGCTGGCTATAATGTGGATGGGTGTTTTGCCAATTGTCAGTTGCACCTGGAGTAGTTCTAGTCCATCATGCTGGCTGTAGTCCAGTCTGTAGGTGTGCTTGTCTTTAATGAAAATAGAAACTCCACCACCCTTAGTCTTCCCAACTTCATTTTGGGGTCGAAATGTGTGGAATGAGGTATAGCCTGTTAAGGCAGGGGTGCTTTCCGCAGCCTTGAACCAAGTTTCCATGACTGTATAGATGTCGGCATCTTCAGGTGTGAGGAGAGCCTCCAGTGAGTACATTTTCAGGTTAAGGCTCCTAGCATTAAGCAGCATGGCCATCAATTTTTTGCTTTTTGATAGATCTTTTATGTTGGAAGATTTGTCTTTGGGACATTGCCTAAAAAAGGCACAATGGGGGAGACAAAAGCCTTGGTAAGAATCCTGAATACCAGGGGTGACAAGTGAAGGCCATCTCTGGCAAAGCATTGAGGTCTGTCAACGATGTTATCCCAGGCAGACACATACTGAATCCCCTTGGAATGACACCAGAAACTAAGCCAATTGTTGAAGTCAATTATTTTTGTTGGTACTGTGGTATCATTCTTGGTGAAGGTAGAATGCTGCTTAAGGCTAGAGTCATACCTGCCTGAGACACATACTCTGAGAGCTCAATCATGTCTCTCTTCATATAGTCCAGGGAGGTATGTCTTAAGTCATTCACACCAACATGAACAATAACAGAGTCATACTTGTACTTGTTGTGGAGAGACTTAAGTGCATGTGTGATGTGGCAGATTCTGGCACCTGACAGACAACTGACTGTGATCTTCTCCTTGTCGAGCCTGGTGAGGGGGTCATCTGTGTCTCACAGTTGAGTCGCCAATGACTAGTACATTCGGCTTATTGTTGTGCCTTATGGGCTGAGTGAGTTTATTGTTATACTTTATGGGCTGTGTTTGTGAGACACTGATGTGTTGTCTGCTGTCTGTGATGTGTTTGGTGTTGTGTGTGGAATGTTTGTAAGTGTATTTTGGAGGTGTCTGCTGGTTAGTTAAGTTTTTATTGAGGACCTCTGCATAGGTGTGTGTGTGTGTTGTGCTTGGCTATGTAATGTGGGTGGTGTGATGTTTGTGCTGGCAATCTCCTCTTTGTCAGGAGTACTGACTGTGGTATGAGAGAGCATGGATATCAAGTCACTAATATAGATGCATTTCTCAGAAGTAGAAGAATTATGTGCTAGGAGAAGAGGGTTGTCAGTGAACATGAGGCAGTTGCTACACTGTCTCAGTATGCCCATGTCAACCAGGCTGGCAGGATAAGTTGATGGGAATTGTCCAGACATAATGTTCTGAAACTTGGATGGACTTATGGAGAAAGGGTTTTAATAAGGGTTTGTCCACAAGAGTGTAGACCAGAAAAACCTTCTTAAATGTAAAATAACTGGCTTGAAGCCTGAGTGGTAAAACCAAAACTAAGAGGGCTAGAATAACACACAAATTTAATCAGGCTGCTAACAAGCAATAATAAATATAGAAATATAGCAGAATAAAATCACTTCAGCACTTAAGAGCAAGCAGCAAGACAAAATAAGGTAATAAAGTAGGAAGTCACAATTACAGTAAAACAACTTTGTTTTAGAGGAGAGAGAAGAAACAGAAGATAATTTAAGATTAAGAAGCTAAGGGGGTTGGCCTTCCCAAACGCTTTCTCTGTACACAGTAAAATGAGCTGATGATATGGGACTGGGAGGATTGTCCAAAATCAAAGAAACAAGGGGGTAGTCCTTCCCAAATGATCTCACTGTACTTAGTACAGTAAACAAATGAGATGGGACTATGAGGAGTGTCCAAAATGCTGGAGTCATACTGCTGACATACAAGATGTGTGATATATAGGCTCCTACATTTTTATATTGCTTTTATCACTTACCATGACTTTTACTTTAATGTTTGCATATTTACATAAGTTCAGTCCTGGTGCTGGTGCTTAGTTGTTTGTTTAATTTATTCATTGTTTAAGCTGCATTCTTAGTGGATTTGTTTTCAGGTCCAATGATGTAATATTTTTAAAATCAGGAAATGTGGTTGCTTACAGGTAAACAAATGCATTTTGATTTTTGTTTGGAATACAGTCATTTACTTTGTTCTGCAGCTGTTAGTCATCTCCTTGCACAAAGATATTAACCACATCATGTATAGTATGCATTCATGTATAATATCCCCATGTAAGCATTTATTTTTAAGCACATTTTGGAAAAAAAACTAAAAGCTAAATCAACCTGGTCAATACAGTATGCTGATTAACAATAGGACTTCAAATTACAACAATTTCACCAAAACTTTGGTCAGAATAGCTGACTGGTAAAAAATGCAGGTCAGAGCTAAATATTGAGACAGGTTGTCTCCCCAAATGCTAAACCCACATCTGCTCTAATCTATCACCTATCTACACTTACTGATCTTACATAGAAGTTGCTTTTACACTCTGGGATTGTCATTCTTTGCTCCTTTTATACATTAGTATATCAAAAGTATTCCGTATTGATACTGTGCTTCAATAATGTATTCTTTAATTAATTATGTTGTATTTCAAAACTGCGTTCAGGATCTAGCACTTGTTTTACTGCACTAAAAATACTGATTTCTATTATGAGACACTATTCAAAAGATTAATTAACACTGAGGATGTATCCCAGCCAAGCCAATACTGTTTACCTTCCTTACGTGATAAACAGCATTTCTAATCACAGTCTTGCTTGTCAAGCCCCCTTCTCCATTCCTCCATTAATACCTGCTTGCTAGTAATATTTTCACTTTCTCTCCTAGCTGTTTATTCCTCCCCTTTCTTTCATCTCTCCCTCTCTCTCTTTTTATTCATTACCTTTAGTTACTCGCATCATCTGGCTACTTCCTTCACCCTACCATCCCTAACCTCTTACTCTGTCACCCATTTTTTTTCTTCTGATTTATCTAGACATATTCATTTTGCCCTTCAAACTTAATATTCTCTTATCTAAGTAACTATCTATAGTCTTTCCATATCTCCAACTAACCACCCTTTTGAATTACCTGCATCTGTTTTTATACTTATCTTTTCAATGTCAGTAAATATTGTCTCTCTCATTCTGTATATGTCTATATATATATATATATATATATATATATATATATATATATATATATATATTTTATATATATATATATATATATATATATATTTATTTATATATATATATATATATATATATATATATATATATATACATATATACATAAACACACACACACACACACACACACACACACACACACACACATATATATATATATATATATATATATATATATATATATATATATATATATAAATAAATATTGCAGAATTTTTAGATGTTAGAATTTTGTAAAGCTTTTTACTCCAAATTTTTGATTTGTATATGTACTTAATGTGCATTATTTTTGCTGTATGCATCACAAATTACTTATAATGCTGTTTGGCTTTGGTATTAGCTTATACTTCCATTTACAATGTTTGAATGTAGTATACAGTTTGAACAATATGTTCCGCAGGAACAGCAACACATGAAGACTGATGAGTTGTATATTCCCTGAATACCGAAAACAGTAATTTGCTATATTTAGCCATGGATAACATATTCAAAAAAATGTAAACTTATTTAATAACATGATGCATAGGATATGCAAAATCCACATTTAGGTCAACTGCAGTTGATTTTTTTTCTTGTATGACAAGTTTTCATTAGGGAATATAGCATGTTTATATTTATATGTGCATATCTCTGAATTGAGATTAAATATCTTCTTTGACTAGATAATTTTAAATGAAGGTTTCAGGCACTTTTATTCCCAGTGGATGCCAACATGGTGAAATTTGTCAGGGTGCTTTGTTGTTTCCATTACACGTAATAACTGAAGCTATTCCCCTTCAGAATGCACACATGTATTCTCATTTTTGAGTGTCTCTATATTAATCATAATAGGATGTGTTTGCTCTAAACTTAATTTTCATACAACAAATATTAATTATTTTTTATACTAATAACTATTGCTTTGGCATAATATTGTGCAGAAATCTGTATTCCTTTTATATATTAGTATTTTGAAAGTATTCCCTTTTGATACTGTGCTTCAATAATGTATCCATTAATTAACTATGTTGTATTTCAAAACTGCATTCAGGATCTAGCACTTGTTTTACTGCACAGATAACACTGATTTGTATTATGAGACACAATTCCAAGGATTCGTTAACGCTGAGGATGTATCCCACCCAAGCCAATACTGTTTGCCTTCCTTACGAGATGAACAGCATTGCATTGCTAATCACATAGGCATGTGGCCAAGTGAGTTTTCACATCAAGGAGCCTCCCCTGCAGCACAAGCATGTGGCTTCATTGTGGTAAGACACCTTGCAGCCACATCTAAATGCAAGAAATAAACAATGCACATGTACAAGAAACCCCATATTCTCTGAGAGCATGTGCACACAGTTAGAAAATGTAGATGTAATCAATGGCAGCAACTGCATACATAAATATATTTGCAAGGAAATGCAAGCAATACAGATGCTGATGGTGGAGTTGAGGTAACTAACAGAAGTCAAGAACAGGCTATATTACAGTGCAAAGTGATTTGCATAACAAAACATTACATGGAAAGATAAATTATAAATGTCTGTGACAATAACGTCATTTTAAGAAAGTGAATTATTCACTGGAGATGTATGAAAACAAATGAATACATTAATGTAATGTAGTGCCCTGCAGTATATATAACAACAGCAGGGAGTGTTAGCTGTGCATTCATGCTATACCAAGAAGATAATTAAAAATAAACGTATGTTTTCCTGATGCCAGTAAAACCATGCAGTAATGATAAAGTGAGGCACTGCAGACATCAGAGTGAGATGTGTCATAAAAACACATATCTATCAAACATAAAATCAGAGCCATGACAGCAGACCAAACTCGCATATTATACTATTAATATATGCCAATGGCTAAATATATAGCCATTGGCATATAAAAACATGCACAACACATAAAAAAGAACATTTAATGTCGTGGCCACACTTACGCAAAGTAAAATCGCAGTGCATCGGTGCACAAACGGGATCACAATGAAAATATATTTATATGTAATAAAACTGCAATGTAACACATTTCATGAATTCCCCATAATAGTCAATGGCACCATGCTACACCACAACCATGGTGCAAGAGTTGCTAAGGGGCTGTGACAGTGTTCTGCACGGTAACTAGAAATTAGTAGTCAATGCCATGCAAATGAGACAAGTAATACTGAATCACAAAATCCCTGACGGAATTAGGATATACCTCACAGCGTAGCTGTACAACACCGAGGTGTGGCCTGGAGATAAAGATGACATCAAGAGAGGGGTGTGACACCTTATCTGTAATCACATTGGAGCATTGCTAATCCGGTTTGTCTGTTGCTAAGCAAAGCCACAGGATCGGGGTGTGGAAGTAGCCATAGCTTTGCTTAGCTGATAGCACACAAGGTAACCGAAAGTGCATGTGAACGTGGATGAAAACGCACTCGAAACCCAGTAAACAGCTGTGCGCGGTGCGCACCACAGCTGAAACAGGAAGGATACGGGAAGACAATAAGAAAATGCTGCAGCATGGTAATTGGAGTACATATGAGTAATTAACACCTAGAAACCCACAGTCAGCCATTGACAACAGCTAACAAGGCTACTAGCAGCTACATGCAGAACAGGAAAGGGGAGGTGCCGCAATGCAAAGAAAAGAGAACTGTCACAGCAGAACAAAGCAAACTTGCAGTAAGTAGATCAGCTGCATAACACATTTCGCTACACAAGCCTGGGTTGCGAAAGTACAAAACAAGAAAACCGGCAGCTGGAGGCATGCCTAACAATGGGAGGGGAATCGGGTTGAAAAGTGAAGTAAAGGGCAATAGATGAATCCTGGCAGCCAAGCGTAATTCAACACCAAAGGCCCCACAATAGCAGTACCCACTGTAAAACCCATAATTAAGATACCATGCAGTTGGAATTGCACATACACACCCAATTACACCAGCAGCATCCATAGCACAATAGTATAAAGTGTGAAATCACCTCACACACACTTGTGTATTCCCAGACACTCACACACCATTGGTGTAGACATATGAGGAACTTTTAATATGTACATGTTAGGGGCTGCCATAGCTTTGATTCACCAGCATGTGTTGGAGACTGATGGTGGTGTGGAGGATGATGCTGACAACCATCTCAGGCACTGGAGGAGGAGAAGAGTGTTCAGACACAGGGTAACCTGCCAAGGGCTACATGATCTGGAGATAGTAGAGCGTTATAGGGTGGACAGGGACACGATACAGCAACTTGTTGAGCTGTGCCTGCCAAGCCTCAGAGCCAGAAATAACAGAGAGGAACCCATCCCAGTAGACACGAAGGTATGTGTAAGCTTGAGAATACTAGCCACAGGTACCTTTCAAAGGCCAACTGGGGTTATCATGGGGATCTCACAGGCATCAGCATCCAGGGTATTCCACCAGTTCCTGGATACCATGCTACCACATGCCAATGAGCACATATAAGTCCCCCGAATGCAGGAAGAGTTGGCCAGCAATATGTGTCTTATCCACCATGTGGCAGACTACCTGGAGGTACTGGGTGAAATAGACTGCACGCACATACACATCAAGTCACCACCCGGTTAGCAGGGTAGGTGCTACATAAACTGCAAGGGATACCCCTCCATCAACTGCCAGGTCATGTGCAATGCCCAGGGCATTATCATGGATGTGTGTGTTGGCAGCCCTAGAAGCTATCACGACTCCCACATCTGGCATACCTCACAGCTGTATCAGGTATTTGCCAGGGGAGGACATCCCATATGGCCACCTGGTGGGGGATGCTGGCTATGCACTGGAACCATGGATGATGACTCCCATCAGAAATGCACACACACTCATGCAAGAACACCATAATGAGGCACACGCAGAAACAAGAATCATCATAGAGCGTGTGTTTGCGATGCTGAAATCATGGTTCTGTTGCTTGGACATATCTGGTGGAGCCTTGCAGTACTGTCCGGGCATGTGTGCCCACATCTTCATAGTATGTGCCATGCTACACAATATGATCCTGTGGAAACAGCTGCAGAAGGGACAGAATGGTGAAGGCCCTCACAGCCCACCACCATTGCCAAGGGCCCTACTGGCACAGAGGGACACAAACCATGAACACCCTGTGCCAGCCCCAGTAGGCAGACGGAGGTGTGCCCAGTATGCCCATGCCTTGGCAAAGAGGGAATGTATAGCACACACACTGACAGTGTAGGCACCTACAGACTGACACCCTTCTCCACCTGCACACACAGTAAACATGGATGGCACACACACACAACCACCTGTAAATTGTCATGTATAGGTGGTCTACTGTGTGCATCCTACATAGGTAGCCATCAACTATTGTACACACAACTGCCATTGGCACAAGGTAAGTCAATACCTGAACAGTAAATTAAGCTATCAGCATGTGTCGATACTGTATGTATAGGTTCATAGGTACATAGGTAAGTACATGCCTAACTGCCCAAGGCCATTCATAACCATAGCCAAAATGTGTCTGTTGTCACCACCCCATTGATTAACTAGCTGTCCCTCTGTGAAGCTGAGCCAATTGCAGGATCCCTGGGGTGTATCCACTGTTCCCCACCCACTCTGCAAGGATTCCCTGGAGTGTTAGTGAGGGGCTACGTATAATGTAATCAGGGATGTAGTTCCAAAGCATGGAGAGTACCCATGACAGGAATCTGTCACTCCACCATCTTCCAGTTATGGTTGTGGCAAGGTGTAGCTCATTACAGTGCGTGGCTCACTGTGACATGGATTCCCATAGGTGGAGCATATCCATTCAGCCTGACTTGGACACGGCTTTGTTGGCCAGCAAATATCATCTCTGAGTAAACAAGATGACACTGAGTAATGCAAGAGTTTATGCAGTCTGGCAGCATAGGACACATGTCTGAGGGCATTATCCCTCTTGGCGTGGTACGTTCGTGGCCCTTCCAGCTGTTGGATGTGTCTTCTGAGGTACATTCAAAATGGGTTATCATACTTGATGATGGGATTGATGAGTGATGAGTAAATGGGAACAATAACCTCAATCTGTTTAGATGCAAACCCTTAAATAATCAGATGGCCTACACAGACAGTTGTCCTAACTACTTCGCAGATATGATTGTCAAAGGAGAGATTACTATCTAATGTAGTCCCCACATACCCATTACATCATCTGAATTATAGTGTCTGCCACTCATGTGTTAATATGTGTGTGTGTAGTTTCCCAAAATGGAATGAGCATGCAGTATGTGGCCTTTAGCTGGAGGCCATGACTCCGACATCCTGTGTTGGTCTATGTAAGGCCCCTTTAAGGACATCTGTGACAACTGGACTGTCAGTTATGGCTCCCAGTCTGCAGTAATTGCCAGACACGGTCTGCTGTAGTCCACCTGTGTTAGCCCGTACCTCTGAGAAGTATATGGCAAACAGTAGGGGTCCCAGGACTAAGAATTGGACCTGGAGGCTGCTAGGCTTACCATGTGGGTTCTGTGTGTAAGCCTGTTGGCAAACCAACCTGTGATGTATGGGTTTATGTACTGGCTGTTGAGTGTAGAAATAATACCTGAGTGGGGAATGGTGTCAAAACCCTTGGCGAGGTCCATGTAGTATGTGTGAGCTACCACACCCCACACCTAAAGACTAGGTGACTGTAAGATGTCAAAAAGGTTCAGTAGGCATGATCTGCACTCAGTCAAGCTGAACTGGGTTGGGTCAAGTGTCTGGTGGTTACCATTGTCTATGTTAATGAGTGCTATGAGGATGCACTCCATAGCCATGCAGATCAGGCTACTCAGGCTTATGGGGTGGTAGTTACCATGGTCAGTTGTGTCACCACCTTGGTGGAGTGGAATACCTGTTGCAATGCACCACTGAATGGCCATGTAGCCTGTGTAGAGGCTGATGTTGAATTGCTATATTAGGTGGGGGGTCACTTTGTCTTGTAGTGTCTGCAGGATGCAGTCTGGGACACCATCTGCCTCTACTGATGCTCTGTCATGCCGTTTGAAAGGGCCATTACCACCTGTATGTCTCAGATGTCTGGGATACTGTATGTTTTGGGTATTGTTGTGGGCCCTGTAGGGGGTGAAGCTTGCTCCGAATGTATTATCAAGTGTGTTGGTGATATCAGTAGGGTCAGTATATTCAGTGCAATATTGCACCAGCACAGTGCAAATATGTGTGTTACTGCTTAGATCCTTGACATAGCCAAAGAAGCCTTTGTGGTCATATTCCATATCCATGCCTATTTACCTGTGGATGTCAGCCTTGGATGATTACATGAGTAACATAAGTATCTTGCTAATACTGGTCACAGATGTCTGCATGTCTTGGGATTTGCTGTTGTTCTGGACTACTGTCCTACTTCTGTTGTATAGCCTGTATAATGCAGGGGTTCAGCAGACTGATGTCCTTGTGTAGGAGTAGCCAGTCCTGGTTTACCATTGATGGCACGACCCATACATCTTTGTAGGTGCTTATAGAGTACATTTGTAATTCTGTCTGTATTTTGAGCAGTGTCATTCCTGAGCGTGGGGGCTGTGAACCCTCCCACCTCTGTCATTAGTACTGTGAATTTAACTGTAGGAAAGGTATTCACTGTGTGTTCCTTGGGTGGGGGAGATGGTTGGTAGTGGAAATCATCAATGAATAGTTCATGGTCAGATCTAAACAGTGACCGGTTTACCTCTGCTGTAGTGCACCTGTTGCACATGTCATTGATTACCACTTCTAGTATGTTTTCACCTCTCATTAGTCCATCCACCAACTGATACAGGCCATATGAGGTGATAAATCCCAGGAAGTGCTGGACCTGGAAGTGAATACTTGAGTAGGTTATCCAGTTAAGTGTAGGGTAGCTGACATTGACCAATAACAGGGTGTCTGGTAGGACTGTCATGTTTACCACTGTCTCCAGATAGTTGTAGTGGTGCTCATGGTTCATGGAGGGCTATCTGTAGCAGCTCACAGTTTGCATTGCAGTCGTGGCTGATGTTAGCTGCGCATGGATGATCACAGAGGTATCATGCTGCCCCACTAACTTGGAGGTGTAGGTATCCCCAATGAATATGGATACACCACCTCCATGTCTGTCCCAGTCCATGTTCAGTGGCTGAAATGTGTGTTATGAGTTGTAGTCTGGTAGTGCCCGTGTGCTCACAGGAGCCTTATACAGGTCACAGTCACAGAACAGATGGAGATGTTGTCCATACTGAGGGGGTGCTGTGAGTGCATGCATGTTGTGAGTACTACCCCTGGTGTTGAGTAGCCTAACCCTCATTGATTCTGCTATTGTGCAGTTCATGGAGGTGAGATTCACCTCTGAGACCTGTCTAAAAACAGCACCATGGGGGCGCCTATAGCCTTGCCCAGCATTCCAAAGCCTTAGGCTGACACATGCAAGTTGGCATGGCATTGTTGCAGGCATGTTTTCCATCTGTGCTTGTGTCCCATCTTTCCTGTAGGTAACCTACTGGTAAGCAATACAAAGCCTGAAACCTATACATGTCCACTAGCTTCCAAGATAGGCTTTTAGAGTGATTATGTATCAGTAGTCTGTATGCTATTGCTGTACTTAACTGTTGTCTGTCTACATGATGATTTTACACTGTATATTGTGATCAGAAAACTCAGTATAATCACATATGATATTGGAGATGGCCTGCACTGTAGATGTTCACAGACAGGTAGTAGGCTATCTGCCCAAGGGCATTTAGAAGCATAGTTACAGTGCGTTGGTTTTACCTGCACCATTAATGAAGTAACTGAGCCTCTGTCAAGCATAGCCAATGAAGTGGTTCCAGGCAGAGTTGCTGGAAGCTGTTGAAGACTGGGGTGCTGTAGGGTGATAGGGGCACATAGTGATCTCAAAAGGGCATGTTAACATGACAACCCAACAGCATTCAATTTCCCCAACAGGTCTTGCAGCTATAAAACTGGAGTGGCTCCCCCACACCCTGGCTGCATGTTTCTGGGACACATGATCCCAGGGGTGTATATACTGTTGCCCAGTCACACATCAAGGTTTCCCCTGAAGTGTGTCAGTGAGGGGCTATGCCAAATGTAGTTAGGATGTTAATGTATAGTCTCTCAATTCATGTTTTATGTCGGTATTTCAAGAAGTTCACTTAGTGTGGGTGGCTCCACCTGCTGTGCAGCCAAGCTCACAATTAGGATTCATGGACATAGGAAATAGGCAGAAGGAACGTTAATGTCAATAGTGTAATGGCTACAGCATTTGCATAATATCTGTGCAGTTGCGGTTCAAATCCCAATAAAGTCAGAGATTATTTACATGTTACATAGTACACCTTAACCACAGCTTGCATATATAGGTAGTATTCCACAGAATAATAAACATTTGGAACACACATAAACCCATGTGTGCTGGAGAGTACAGTTAACAGACAATGTAATGTTATGTAAGCACATAGTGAGATGTTACGTCACTGAAATGTATATATCCTGAATAGTTAGCAGAAGTGGCCATATTTGCTTGCACAGGTTGTAGGATGTAAAGTATGTTTAACTGTGTACAACCGCTGGTATAATGTTGCACAAACACCTTTAAACCTGTGTACAACTGCTTAAATTAGCCTTATTCTGTAGTAAAACATGTCTAATACATCGCAGGTGTTGAACCCTGGACCATGCACACCATAGTCATGGGACCTAACACTAAGCCACCTAATCTGTATACATGGTAAGTGGTCATTAGACTACACCTTATACTACAGGCATTTCATAGTACAGACCACAAATGGGACAGTCACTTTGTGTACATATGTACAGTACATTGTAATGTACTGTAATGTGTGAATCAACAATACAAGTCTACATATGTATGTGTTACAAATTAATACTATATATATATATATATATATATATATATATATATATATATACATGTCATTGATGTGTGCACATAGATAGAAATATATATATATATATATATATATATATATATATATATATATATATATATATATGTATATATATATACAGAAACATCTATAGTTTTATATATATATATATATATATATATATATATATATCTATATATATCTATATATATATATATATATATATATATATATATATATATAAACATCTATGAACACACTTTGTGACCCAGAAGCATTCCAAATGGATAGAAGTGTACTCAAAACACATGCAGCTCTGGTATTATAACTATTAATATAAACCTAATTCCCCATAGAAGCAATTGTCGCTGTGTATGTGGAGACTGGTGTGGGGGAGGACCGCTGGCTAATGGAATATGCATCAAGGAGGCCCTGTGTCGGATGTTCATTACATGAACTGGAGGGGTACACATGGAGTATGGGCACAATGTAAAAAGAACACAAAACAATAACCATTCTCATCTATAATACACCCTGTCAGGTCACATTGCAAACTGACTTCAACAAATATATAAACATTAACAGGTATCATACATATGTACACCAACTGACTTACACATCTGTTTGCAGGAGTGAGGAACGGCTGTAGTACACTGTACATACTAAACACCATAAAAGTTGTACATATCTCAGATGCCTCAGTGGTAAAGCCAGTGACTGTGGTGTTCATGGTCCCGGTTTCAAGACCTGCAAGGGCTGTTATGTCATTTTGAGGTCCCGAATAAGGGATGTTGGATGCAGGTTATTAAAGCACTTTTAAGCAGACGTTAGCGGGTTATTGTGTCGGTAAGTGCCGGTAAGCGGTAGTTAAACATGACTACATGGATAATCCCCACACAGGTTTAACCTTTGCTGAACATCGCGCATATCACAGGCAAAGCTGCCCACAACCGCTGAAATGCGCGTTAATCACCCTTGCACTACCAGTGCCTGCTCTGAGAGGTAAAATGACCACTGCCAGGATTAGAGCACGCAACCATGTACTCAATCTTCACAATAATCTACCACTAAGCTACCTGAGATGTACCAATGGCAGTTGTGTATTCTGACAGGTTAAAACACAAAAGGGAGGATTGTGTGGAAATAGGACAAACCGCCATGTACCCAATGAAAGGTGTATGCTATACATATATATATATATATATATATATATATATATATATATATATATATATATATATATAAATCAACATATATATATATATATAGAGAGAGAGAGAGAGAGGGAGACAGAGAGATATATGTCGATATATAGGGATATACATATATATGTAGAAATATAGATAGGTTAACAACATCTATACAACCATGGAGGTACATATAAATAAGATACCTACAAAATACTGAATGGTTGACATACCGACACACGTAATCACAAGGCTTAAAGACCGAAAGACCACAGTACCGAAACACCAGAAGCTCGAGTTTTAAAATCCTGATGTTAAGGGACATTTAGTTAGTGCTTCTTGTGTTGTGGTTCAGGTAGGTTACTGTGAGTAAGTGTGTTTCTGAGTGTGGTGTGTGTTTGTGGGGGACTGTAATGTGTGGGTGTGGGTTTGCTTTGTGTGTCTGTTTGTGTGATTTTGGAAGTAGAATATTAAAGTAGGGGGGTGTGGGGGTGCAGCCACCCACATGGGGGGTGTAGGGGGGCTTGCCCACCTGCTCATACATAGTGTAGGATGGTTTGTTTGGATGTGGTGGGTAGCAGTATGTCTGTGTGTGCGTGGGCATGTTCTGTGTTTTTGTTACTTTCGTGAGTTTGACTGTCGCGAGTTTGAGTGTTTCGTAATGTGGGGTTTGGGGGTCTGGGCCCGGTACTGTAGGTGTCAGAATTGTGTGCGTTCGGGATTTCTTAGGTATCCCGTATACACCAGTTGAAGTGTTCATATATGAGTATAACATGGACCATAGCAATCACACATTCTGGCACGACCAAACTTTATGAACAAAGGAAATGGAGAGTATATGCCTATACACTATTACAAATATGTGCTATGGACATGAGCCATGATAGGGTTACCACCTGTTCCACTTTGCGAAGGACAGTCCCTCTTTGGGTGGTTGTGTCCTGACCAAATATATTAAAAATGGCAAATGTCCTGAGATTGTAGGACATAATTATGTCCCATGTGTAATGTAATAGTTGCATAAAATAGTTATTTTTGTATCTAAAATACCTACATGTTACAAGAAACAGGATAAGCAACTAAACTGCTACAAGAATAAGCTTTTATTTAGGCAAAAAAGTAAATTTCTATTCTTTGTACTGACAGTGGGTTTGTGCGGACCTGTAAAATCTGATGTGTGTCCCGAAAATGTCCCACTATGGCCATTTGAAAAGGTGGCAACCCTAGCCAAAGAGGGTCAGTCATCAGCACAACACCAATGACTGCAAATACCTATGACAGAATACACAGACAGCTTTCATGTAGCAACACTTTGTTACATTCTGATGTATTGTCGAAAGGATTCAAGGACTAACATCACCTGCGTGCTATACAGGAACCAATTAACAGTGCCTTAATGAATCAGCCTGCAATTACCATAGTATTAGTCCACTAAAAGATAGGTGTTCAAATAGGGAAGGAGCCCTCACACACATATTGTATATGTATAAAAGCAGTTCCTACACACCTGCATCTGCTATGTACACCCACCAACATCTCCCCCACACCCAAATCAATTACAATACAAACTGTAATAACATCAGAAATCATTCACTCACTGTACTACATCTGCAGAAGCCTTAACATACCTTGTCAGAGACACACTAACATGGCTTTATGTGAAATAGTTGCTGTTATACAATGGAACAGCTGCTGATGTTACAGGATTTGTTTGCACTAATCCTGTTTCAGAGGGTTGTGTGTACACCAAGAAGTGTTACCAATTACTGATTAACAGCACAGTATGATACACATGTACACCAAATCAAAGATGTCTGGTGAGCACACTGTAAACCACATAACATTTTATGCATAGCCATACAGCCTTGAGCTGCTCAAACATCCTTGCCAGACTGAAACATCTGCAGACGTATCAAGTACAAACAAACCCTGCATAAGTAGCAATGTTCTGAAATATAACAGCTGTACTCACATGTAGAACAACATCTTCTAGCCATTACACACAATCCACGGGAGTCATGAAGCTAATATATCTCTGTGTGTCTCCATATAGCTATTGCAATATATCACAAACAACACATCCAGGCTGTCTTCCTCGAAAGTAAGGCAAAGGGACAACACCCAAGTAGAGTACTCAATTATACACCACTGTTGCCATGGTATTGGCTAATGGAGTAGCTGCACAGCTGATGTGCATGCAATTAACTACTTTGGAACACCAATTGGTGGTCAGGATAGCACGTTACTGATATTTAACTATAAAAGGATGGCTTGTCACACATTCAAACCATCTGTATATACCAGCAGAACATTACAAAGAAGATTGAAGCACAAACTGAAAAATATTGAAATAACAGTCAACGACACCTCGGGTTACTAATAAGGTATGTAGAACACTCAGTATGTCTGTGTATGTAGTACCTGTTCTGTAATAATTAAAGTGTACGCAATGCATATAGTGAAAACAGTTATCTTGTTGTGATGTATTGTTGAGCATAGTAACGCTTGTAGTATTTATGTGTGTACTGCTGTAGGTCACAAGGCAAACACGTCATACACCACAAGGGATGCTATATAAGGGCTTTGAACCCAACAATTCCTCTCCAGCCTCTGTCAGTGGCAGGGATGGTCCAACAAGTACGTGCTATAACAGGAGATAGTATATGTTGATATATTGTAACAGCAGGCATATGTATGGGTGTATTACTGAGAATAACATGTCAAAGGTGGGCCTACTGTGCAATTATGATTTGCATTGTGGGATATTGTGCCAATAACTATGTAATGTACAGTATTGTAGGCAGATATGTATTACATTTTACATAGCATTACTGTTATGTTAGGAAAACATTAATTATGTCTATTGGCATTTACAATACACAATAACAGGATACATATGACTTGTAGTCACCTAACAGTTTATTAGCATGTTAACAAAGTAAAATGGAAGAGCTAGTTAACTATCCATTCACATAAGACATGTAATAGGTTCATAGGTAGGTACTAGGCTGTCTGCCCAAGGGCATTTATAAGCCTAGCTAGAGTGTGTTGGCTTCCGCCACCCCCTTAGGCTACTTCCCTGTGCCTCTGACAGCAGAGCCGTTAGTTCCCTGTGCCTCTGTCCAGCAGAGCCACTGCAGTGATCCCCGGGGTACATGTCTGTCTCCCATCCACCCGTCAAGGATTCTCTTGAAGAGTGCTAGTGAAGGGCCCTGCCTGATGTACATTGTAATCATGTTCCAAAGCATGGGGAGTCTCCGGGTCAGGAATCCATCCCTCCAGCATGTCCTAGTTATCATTGTGGTTAGGTTTATATCCCTAGAGCATGTGGATCTCAGGCGCTTTTGTTTAGGTGGAGCATATCCAGCAATCCTGGGTTGGACATGGGCCTTGTATGTCAAGCAGAGATCACCTCTGAGTATGTGGTATGCAACCGAGTACAGCTGGAGCTTCTTTAGTTGGGCTGCATAGGTCATCTGTTTGAGGTCAGTAATCCTCTTGGTGTGGTACTGTTGTGGTCTTTCAAGCTGTTGCAGTTGTATTGTAAGGTACATCCCAAATGGGGTGTTGTATCCTTTAATGGGTCTAATAAGTCATGAGTAGAGAGGCACAATGGCCTACTTTGTTCTTGATGCAAACCCATTTGAAATGGGGGGGGGCACATAGAAGGATATTTTAACCACCTTGGCATTATAGTTATCAAAGGAGAGATTGCTATCTACTTGGGTTCCCAGATCCCTTATTATCTTTTCTGTATGTAGGGGACTACCACATATGTGGTAGTCCGCGGGTAATTAGTTTTATCCAAAGGGGATGACTATGCACTTTTTGGCATTCAGTTGAGGCCATGATATTGACACCAGGTATCCGTCTCAGTGAGACCCTTCTGGAGGGTGTCTGTATCAGCTGGGGAACCAATTATGGCCCCTAGTTTGCAGTCGTCTGCAAACCATTTCAGCCAAAGTCCTCCTGTGCTTGCCTGAACCTCAGAGAAGTATAGACCAAACATGAGGGGTCCTAGGACTGAGCCATGGGGGATGCCACTTGTAACTGGTTTACAGTTGGATCTAGGGTATGCAACTCTCACTGTGTGGGTTCTGTCCATGAGCCACTTTACAAACCATCTCATGATGTAGGGGTTAATGTTCAGGTGGATGGGTATGTCGATAGTACCAGAATACGGAATGGTGTTGAAAGCCTTTGAGAGATCAAGGTAGACTGTGTGGACCTCCTTACCCTCATCTAATGCCTTGGTAACTGTCTCAAAGAAGTCCACCAGGTCTAGTAGACATGTTCTGCCCTTAACAAAGCCAAACTGGGAGGGGTCAAAGGTTTAGAGGTACCCAATGTCTCTGTGAATGAGATCCATGATGATGTGCCCCATAGCCTTGCAGACCAGGCTAGTCAGGCTTATAGGGCAATAGGTCCCATGGTCTGTTGTGGCGCCACCTTTGGAGAGTGGGATAACTGTTGCTGTGTGCCATTCAGGGGGCACAAAGCCTAATGCGAGGCTATTATTGAACATGGTGCTTAAGTGGGGAGCCAGTTCGTTCTGAAGTTCATGTAAAACGCAGCTTGGGATGTTGTCCGGTCCCTTGGATTTTGGCTTTAGAGAGTGCAGCTTTTACCTGCATAGTTGTGATTACAGGGACTCTGCATTCTTCCTGTATAGATATGGGCCCTTTAGGGGGTGAGAGGGGGGTAAAGTTAGCACTGAACTTATCTGCCAGGATGTTGGGAATATCAGTTGGTTCTGTAATGTTTGCGCCTTTGTGCTGTAACTCAGAGCAGATCTGGGTGTTACCATTGAGATTTTTGACATAGCTATAGAATGCTTTGTGGTTGTCCTTGGAATCAGTAGCAGTTTTGTTTTCATAGCTAGCTTTGGAGGATCTTATAAGGGATCTCAGCTTCTTACTGAGGCTGATCAGGGAGCTCCTACACTCATGGGATTGTACTCTCTTTTGCAACAGTTTCTTCCTAATGTTGTACAGTTTGTTTATGGCAGGGGACCACCAGATTGGCTTCCTTTTTTTGGAGGATAGTGTCTTGGTTCTGTTTGGGATAGCATGATCCATGCACTTGTGTAAGTGCTTATAGAGTGCATTTGTGTAGGATTCAGCAGTTGTAACTGTATTGTCCATCTGCATGGGTGTCATGAAGTTCACCACTTCTGTCTTAAGAAGCATGAAGTTGGCTTTGTAGAAATATTTTACTGTGGTTTCCTTAATGGGGGGGTTGGGGTGGGATGTGGATATCAAGGGTGATTAGCTTATGGTTAGATAAGACCAACTAGGAGATGATTTCAGGTGTGGACCACCGGTCACTCATGTTGGTAATGACTAGGTCTAGGATATTGTTGCCCCTGGTGAGGGTGTGGATAAGTTGATCCAGGGCATTGGAGTTAATGAAGTCCAGAAAGCGTTGAGCTAATGAGTTGGTACACGAGTAGTTTTCACAGTTAATGGTGGGGACGCACATTAGTAGGGTGTTTGGTTGAACCCTAATAATTTCCAGTACATCAAGAAAAGAGGAGTGGGAATCTTGGGTCATGGTGGGAGATCTGTAGCAAGCTACAATTTGGATTGCAGTTTTGCCCAGAGTTAGTTGCACTTGGATAACCTCGGATGCATTGTGCTAAGCAACTAGCCTGGAGGGGAGGATATCCTTAATGAATATGGACACACCTCCGCCTTGGGTGTTTCGGTCCAGGTTACATGGCCGAAAAGTGTGGTATGAATTATAGCCTGGTAGTGCAGGGGTACTCTCTGAAGCCTTGAACCAGGTCTCAGTCACTGCACAGATATCGATGTTCTGCATTACAAGGAGTGCCTCGAGTGAGTGCATTTTGAGATTTAGACTTCTAGCATTGAGTAGCATCACCCTCAGTTTTTGCTTGCCTGTTCCTGTTATGGTGGTGAATATGTTATTTGAACCTTGCCTAAAAAAGGCACTATAGGGGCAGCAAGAGCCTTAGCCAGTATCCAGAATCCCAGGGGCGACAGGTGCAGGCCATCTGTGGCAAAGCATTGTGGTCAGTCGATCATGTCATCCCAAGCAGACAGATACTGGATCCCCTTAGAATGACACCAGAAGCTTAGCCAATTGTTGAAGTCAATCATTTTGTCCTTGTACTGCGGTATCATTCTGGGAGATGGCAGAATGCTACTTAGGGCTAGGGTCATACCTGCCTGGGCTACAAGATCGGAGAGCTCTTCCATGTCTCTTTTCATGTAGTCTAGGGAGGTACATCTCAGGTCATTCACACCAACATGGACAATGACAGAGTCATATTTGTACTTGTTGTGGAGTGACCTGAGTGCGTGGGTTATATGCCGGATCCTGAAACCCAACAGACAGCTGACAGTAACCTTCTCCTTGTTTAGCCTGGTAAGTGGGACATCAGTGTGCCTGACTATAGAGTCACCTATGACTAGTGTGTTGGGTACGTTGTTTTGCCTTATTGGCTGTGGTTGAGTGGTACACTGAGTCTGTGGGCTATGTGTCATTGGGGTTGTGTTGGGGGATGGAGGCTGCTTGCGTTTCTGCTTTGGACGTCTCTGTTGCTTAGACAGATTATTACTGAGAGCCTCCGTGAATGCTTTTGTGTTACTATGTGTGGATTTTGGTGGTGTAGATTTAGTGAGACTATGTGATGAGTGTGGTGTGGTGCAAATGTTTACCTTCTGCACATGACTGTCAAGTCCAGTCTTGGTTGGAGGGAGCTTTGCATCCAGTTTTGCTAGATATGTGCATCTCTCACAGGTTCTAGTGTTGGGTGGTAGGAGGAGAGGGTTGTCTGTATATATGAGGCAATTTCTATATTGCCTCAAGATGCCCAGATTCATCAGATAGACAGGAGAGAACACTGGGAGCTGACCCTTGGACATGCCTGAATATAAAACTATTTTCCTCTAGATAAGTGAGGAAAATGAGTACAAGAGCTGTTTTACTCTAAGCAAGTGAGAAAAGTACATACAAAAGCTGTTTCCCTCTAGGTAATGAGGAAGATTGAGAGATATAGTAATTAGTAGCTTATTTAGTGCTTACAAGTTCTAAACAAGTGCTGAGCATGAAAAAGCAATCCAGATAGGGTCTTGGATAACATAAACACACTGTCCCTCCAACAGGTACATAGTCATATATCCATGTACACTACAGAGCCCCTGTAACCACAACTATGCAGATACAAGCTGCACTCAGGCTGCATGGGATCTGTCCACATCCCAAGTTGTATCATACACATATGGCAAAACAAGTTGCTCTCCACATACACATCATGTAAAACATAGCTTCATGTCAGGCTGTGTACACAATGAATGGTGCACACCAACTGTTGTCACAACCCACAAAGGGGGAGACACCACTGATAATGGGAAGTGCTGCACTACTACCCTGCTGAGTCTGGTCTGAAAGGCCATGAACCTTGATCAACGTATTTGATGTCAGCAGTACAGATGTAGATGACAGTAAGGTTGATTTCACACTCATATCATAACCTTGCCAGATCATAGGACATCATCGCCCATACTGTGTTCCACCTACACTCAGTATGTTAGATGTACATTCCTATGTCACAGGAGTGTTTTGCAACTGGACTGCTGGCAGCACCAACACTACAGAAGGTGTCTGAATAATACATGCACATCGCACCAGTGCCAGCTACAGTAAGACAGAGTTAATTCATTGTACTCCCCCTTATTGTAGTCTATACCACAGAGACTAACAGAATGCATCTGCCTATTGAAGTAAGTGAATGAATATGACCTAAGAGCATCAGCTGACTCAAAGTGTTGTGGACAACATACAGAAGGGGCTTTGTGGGTGAGGTGTGTGACATGTGGCCACAATCTGACAGCTACATATTGCATTGTCACCCCATGTTAATAACCCTGTACCCATGAACTACCACCTAGGCAGCGGTCAACATAATGGACACTGTGTGTAAGGGATGCAGCTGGGCAGTTGTCTTTCCTGTGATAGTTATGTCACCACACCTGTCAGGTAGTCATATGTGGCAACCCTAATCATAACAGGGTGCCATCCATGACTATACAGATCATTGTTCAGCCATACGCAACACTCAAGTGACCCATATTAGATCACAAATTTCCTTTAAGGGGTATTGGCCATGTTCAGATGGCCTACACCAGCTTTCCGAATCACCATCTCCACTATGTAGCATGATGCCTACCCTGAATAAAGCCATGTCCGTCCCAGTGATGTTGGACATGCTGCACGTACACATCCTGATCTCATGGACATCCACCTTCCTAGTACAAGGATCACCACATGCTGGACAGATCCTTGTCCCATACACTTTACATACTCCTGCCATACTATGCATCCCTGTCCAGCAAAGCTGCACATTGCCCCCCTTTTAGACATGGTGTGATGACCACATGATAAATGTTTCATTAACCCTGTGGATCAGTTATGTGGCACTGCTTGACCTGGCCCCAGAAACTCGCCTGTTGGCTACAGTTAGGTAACCTTTCATCCTAGGCTCATACATGGCCCAGGGCATATAGCCTACTAGTTGACATTGACCGTACATGCTATAGTTGATATCCATCCCTGTAAATACCATCAGGCTAGCCAGTGTCCCATGTGTATCACATGTGCAACACATGTGATACATGGCAGGATGTTGAACTGCTGTACAGTGCCGTGTAGATGTATATGGCAATACACATACATGGAAAACCTTCCATGAGCAAGTCTGCAGGGTCACAGGTCATGTCCGTTAAGGCAGTGTAAATCTGTATATGTGACATATACACAGCATCAAGGTCAACTGCATTAATGTGGATACATCCAGGCATGTGCTGATAGGAAAGAACAGCAGTACAGGCAAACAGACATGCCCACATTAAGACAGCATCCACATGGAGTATGAGCAATTTACTCAGGTGACACACACACATATATGGTGATAATATCCAATCACCAGTGAGTGTCAAATGTGTGTGACACAAACATATCAGTGGTGTCAGTGTCATGTAGATTTGCAAAGACAACTATTTAATTGTAATAAATGTGATATACATGTATGTTCAGCTGTAGCTATGTACATCTCTGTGAGTTACTGTGAATGACCTGTCTCCATCTTTATGTCTTCCAGGTATGCCGCGTGCAAGGCTACCACCTTATACCCGCTTGGAGGATGAGGCTCTCATCCCATACCTACATGATAATCATCATGTCCTGTTCAGCCATGTGTCACAGGATGTACAGCAGCGGGATGCCCTGTGGCTGGAACTTCGCAGGAGGGTTAATGATGTGGGTGGCCACAACCACACATACCAGCAGGTTCGCAGACACTGTACAGGCCTAATTAGATGGGTGAAACAGCATGTGAATGCAATCACCAGGGAACAAGGTGCAACAGGTGGTGGGCCACCAACCCAGCCCCCACTCACACATTCCGAGGAGGTACTGGCCAACCTAGGGACACCTGCAGAACAACATCCACAAGCCTTAGCTGATATTGTGGATGTGGATGTCTCTCAACCACCGATCCTGGAGTTGCCTGGTAGGTCACTACTGCACATATAATAGCTATATTCCATATAGTTACGTGTCACTGTACAATATGAAATGTAACATCATATGCAAGGCATGTATACACACATGCTGCATACTATAGTATGCTACTCTGTGTATGCACACATGTGCATACTCCATAGTATAGTCTATTGTACTGATGTATGTGTTAACATGCACATTGCACCCTGTAGCTATCATACAGGCATGGATAATGATCATACTGCTGTGTCACTCCTATTTAGGTACCTCTAGCGTTCCGCTGCGACAGCAGCCCATTGCAGGTGAGACTGTTATTATTTATCAGGCATGTTAATGCACAGATCTATCTGCCATGTGGCCATTTACCACATGTACACATAATGTATGGTCCGGTCACAATATACAGGTCGGACCTGCAATGCATCACAATGGCTACCCATGTGCAATACTTGCAAACTATGTGAAACACCGACATGAAACCTCACAAACTGTCATTGCCAGATGTGTGGATAGCTGTGCATACAATGGTGGAGGTATTGTTCACTGTACGGACATGTACTACAGATCAGAACTACACATGTGGGGAATACAAGCAGTACTACACAGTGAGCTGGAGTATGGCCAGACCACAGGATTCACCGGTGTGGATTATACCCCTGCTATGAATGTCACACAATGTGATGTGCTATCTGACATGTCCATGACATCTAATGGGCTGGCTGCAACACTGCCTAACTATTCTGAAAAACATATCCCACATACCAAACATACCACCCTTTGTCTGCATAACCCTGTCGTCAGTGGAGCATATGACATCTATGAGTGTATGTCATATGGGACAACACAGATATGTGAAATAGACACCTGTCACAACCATTTGGCCAACACATGTTCACACATGGCCATGGAGGATGGCCAGAGACCTGAAGCAACACACACAGTAGACATGATGTGCTTGTGTGTACACCCTGTCATACATTGGCTCCACATGGTCCAACTATGGCCTTTGTTTAATGGCTATATTGCAGATGTGGAACACTAGACATCCTACAGGTCTGTGCACATTTTGTGTAGGCGTGACATCAATCCACCACATAAGATGTGTTGAACATATTGAGTGTGTCATGACATGACAGCAGTCACCTGTACAGTATCCACATACATACACAGAAAACCACATCAGCCCACAGATAGAGTACATTCCCCTTGCTGGTGTCAGACATCAGTGTCATCCTTGCTCCTCATGTGTGTGTGTGTGTGTGTGTGTGTGTGTGTGTGTGTGTGTGTGTGTGTGTGTGTGTGTGTGTGTGTGTGTGTGTGTGTGGTACACAGATGTCATGTGGGACATGGTGTACCAATGAGTTTGCCATGTCTGGCCATAGTTGCCAGGCAGCAGCAATATGGTTGCAGATGTGCAGGGGTGTCATCCGTATACCCTTCAGTGACCTGTGTCACACATTCCACATCATGGTTTAGTGTGTGTATACACCTCAGTGACGTAGGTCACATTCCACAGTATATATGTATTGTATCTGAACACAGTCATGGCTATGAACTGTGTCTGTAACTCACACTGTATAGCAATAGAGATGCCTCATGAATCTCTGCAATGGCCATGCACATCAGCTAAATGTGAGATATATCTGTAGGGTGGACAGACAACACTGCATTGGGACACCATTACTCCACTGTATATTTGACAGGACACCATTGTGTTAAACATGTATGCATGTCATTGCACATGTCAGCAGATCACATGTCATACTACATGTGATTATCAAGGTCATATGCCACACATCAGGCAGGTGCACTGTTAACTTGTGCTGGTCTAATGGTGTAACACAGGGATGTATGCTAACTGCTACTATGATTGTGTAATTTACAAGCCTTCTGCTATGACACATGCATGCTGTTGTGTGCAATCCAGGGATGTATGATAACTACCACTACTATTGTCTGAACTGCATGCTGTCTGCTGTATCACATGCATGTTGCATGCCTTCTGTCATATCACATGCATGTTGGGTGCCATAGCATGTGTCTGTGTGTGTGTGTGTCTATTGTATAGATTGTAATGTACAGTTCTTGTCTGCCCCTCACAGGGGATGTAGGTGTGTTCCCCTCCTACAGTCCATCTGATGTTAGTGTCCCCACAGACTCTAACAGTGATGATGAATGTATGACTGAGGCAGAGACAGGGTTGTCAGGGGCTGAATCTGTGCCATTAGTTGCCATTCCACCTATACCCTCTCATCCCACACACAGTTCTCATGCCAATACATACCCCATCACCATTGGCCATAGAGGAAGGACAGTTGGCGTGTGGTAGCTTGGAACAGGAAAGTGTGGAGGCTATGGAAGGAGTGCCTGCACACCATGGTGTCAGCCAACTGACTGGTGATGCCCCATACAGGCATGTGGCCAGTGCTGCTCGTAGGATTAATTCTGGCCAACATGTCTCTGCAAGATGGACCGCAGCAGCTGGTGTCACCAGACTCATGTTTCAGGCTGTAATGGAGGCACAGGCATGTGCTGAATGACACAACAGAGAAGATGAGAGGCTTCAGAGGACTGCTGTCCATTCTTTAAACAACATCGAGGCAATGACAAATGCTCAACAGCAGATTGCTGAAGCTTTGGATAGATGATTAGGTGACATGGTTGGAGTCTTTGACCGTGGCATGACAATCCGCAAGCGTAAGCTGTCTGTGCTGGAACATCTGGTAGGAGTGAGGCATCGGGCACGTGGTCGTAGGCCAGCTACTCACCTGTTTCAGGTCTACGTGAATGAGCTAACTCACATGGCCGATCCCATAGTGGCGGTAGCAGCAGCAGTGCAGCTGCTGCTGTGCTGTCCACACCAGGACACAGCAGGCCACATGCACACGGCCCTGGACAGTCCCAACAGGGACATGGTTCCAGAGAACATGTGTTATCAGGCAGTCCCCAATCTGCACCTCTGCCTGGTAGTGCCCACGCAACCCCTGGTAGGCACTGGTCACGTGGCTGTGGCTGGACACCGTGAACTGTAAAACCTGGCCTGTACAGTCCACAACTATCAATAATACCCCTGTGTAGGCCAGACACATGCCAGAACTGTGTGCATACATACACGCACACACCAGAAACGTATGTAGGGCCCTGCCTATATCCTGCTTTCTACATTGCAGTCTGTACAGATGTCTACAACAGTATACAGGAGAGTGAGTAACAATTGAGATGTATTCCTCACCATACGTGACATATATGGGCACACACGCAACCACACATACCATTACTGTGAATCAAACACCTGCCTATCTCATGATATGTATGACAGACTTACAGCAGTATTGCACACATTACAAAGTGTACTGACGCTTCCTTTGGCAACTGTGCTGATATATGCACACGGGAGGACTTAACTGTTACAGGTGTCAAGTGATTTACCTTCGGTGTCACCCTGACAAATGGATGATCTATCATATTAGTATGGTTTGGCCAATTTTTGGGGTGTCCCACAAGGGACGCTTCAGTCTATGTTTCATGATTAGAATCCACGGGTGCACTGTGTACCCCCCCCGGTTGTATCCTGCCTGTGGTCTGGGGAGCAGTGGACACTTTACATTGATTGCGTGTATATTTCCCGTGTCCGGCTGTGGGGGGGGGGTGGAAGGGCATGCTGCGTGTGTCATGTTTCTTGCCTGGGCTACTCACTTCCATTTGCATAGCCTGTGAGCATATGTCATTCCTGTGTGCTGTTTCCTATCATAGCTGTATATCTCTGTATATCTACGCACACACATACATACACACATATATATATATATATATATATATATGTATATATCTATATATATCTATATATATATATAGATATATATATATATATATATATATATATATATATATATATATATATCTCTATATATATGTATGTATATCTATATCTATATATATATATATATATATATATATATATATATATACATATATATATATATGTATATATATATATATATATATATATATATATATATATATATATATATATATATATATATATATATGTATATATATATATATATATATATATATATATATATATATATATATATTTATATATGTGTGTGTGTGTCTGTAAACCAATACATACCCCATGCATACGCACGTACACATGCATAATGGTGTTTATATATGCTTCACCTTTATACTAGTGCCTTATTCATTATGACACTGGCACTTCACTCCAGTTATCTTGTATTCGGTATTTAGCACGTTATACAGTGGACAGATGTCGCAATATGTTCATGCACGGATTACCGATGGCAATTGGAATGTGATACAGTGTGATTCTGTACGAGAATGTCTGTTTGTTAGGGGATTGCTCTAACGAATGCACTATTGCTGTACTGCTCCATATGCATATATACCCATATACCCATGGCTCCTGATTCCCCAAACACAGCCCAATGCCTCCCTAACACTGCTGTCATCCATTCTCCTGTTAGATTCGCAGTGTATCAACACCATTACACACTGGCCACACCCTACTCCTATAGAGCCATCCCATCGGTTTAATCACTCCATGTATCCTCAGACCTCCCATACATTTATTCCGCAAATATTGGTGACGTGAGCGACCAAAGAATACTATTTGCAATTATTGGGTTGCCCCACATGGAACACGCATGTGTTTATGGCAAGCTTAGCCTCTATCCTTTATTACATCCTTACGTCATATAAGTCATCTGCGAACTTGGTCAGCCATAGTCCTCCCATGTTAGCCTGTACCTCAGAGAAATATATACCGAACAAGAGAGGTCCCAGGACTGAGCCTTGTGGGATGTCACTTGTAACTGGTTTAGAGTCTGACATGGCACCTGCAATTTTGACCATGTGGGTTCTATCCCTGAGCCAGTTTGCAACCCATCTTGTGACATAGGGGTTGATATTTAAGCTGGTGAGCTTATTTATGATGCCCGAGTGGGGTATTGTGTCGAAGGCTTTTGCGAGGTCCAGGTAGGCTGTGTGGACTACCTTCCCTTCATCTATGGCCTTGGTGACTGTTTCAAAGAAGTCGATCAAGTTCAAGAGGCAAGATCTGCCCTTAACAAAGCCGAATTGGGTAGGATCCAGTGTTTGGAGGTTCCCAATGTCTT
>NC_056745.1:896498852-896506352 GCF_019279795.1 Protopterus annectens
TCACACTGTTGAATGACTGTGCTGTCTGCTATGTTTGTGACAACATCAGAGTTAGGTATAACTGCCGTGGCTTAGTGGTAAATCACATTGATTGTGATGTAGAGGTTCCTGGCATCGGCCCTGGCCGAGGCAGTTTATTCTGTTGCTGGGCAGAACAAGGACCGTTGGACAAAGGGTGAGTACAACACTTTTCAGCAGCGGTTTTCCGTTTAGCCACCATTTCATGTCACGCAAACACCTTCTGCATTCTTATTGTGATACATTACCCCAGTTCACATTTCAATTGTATTATATCATTATACAGCATAAAATTTGCAAGATATGCTCATATACGGATTATGCATCATAAATGGTGTGTGCTGCAGTTGAACCAGCAACGTCTGCTCAATAGGCGGATGCTTTAACCACTACACTATTGCTGTGCTGCTTCATTTGCATGTATACCCATGGTTAATAGTTACCAGAACAAACACAGCACAACATCACTAACACAGCAGTCATCCATTCTCTGGTCAGAAATAAACCACACCACTACACATGCACCACTCCCTACTGCTCTAGACACGTCCCATATATTGGCTCACTGCAAGTATATTCAGACATTCCAAGCTTATAGCCCTGGGACATACGTTCATATAATGGTCAGGGTGTTCAATAAGTCTTCATGTTTTTGGCTTGTCCGAATGGTGACTGGGACTGCCCATTACCTGTTTGAAAGCCAGACTTAGCACGTAGACATAGTTAGTTCCACTGTTAGCGTCCTACCTGTGGTTGGAAATGCAGGAGGTTTGCTCACCTCTGGGTAGCTTGATATGACAGCACTAAATATTACAGGGGTTTCTGCTGCTGTTTCCCTTCACATTCGTTATGACTGCTTTATTGTGACCATGTTCATTTTTCATGGATATATATATATATGTATATATGTCTGTACATACACATGCATATACACCTGCATGCTTATTTACATTTCCCATACTGTTGAATGACCACCACTTACCGTGGCGCAAACCCACTTACATCTGCTTTAAAGCGCCTTAATCACCATATATCTGACTGCCATTATTGTGGGCATCATATAAAATTAGCCCTTGCATGGCTTGGACCCGGGAACCGGAACACCATAGCCACTGGTTTTACCACTAAACCATCCGTGATACATTCTGCCTTTTTGGTAATTATGATATATGACTTTACTACAGCCATTCCACAGTACTGGCAACAAATGTGACAGTCAGGTGGTGTACATATGTATAGTACATGTGACTATTCATATGTTTCTGAGAGGCATACGTATACATTTGCAAGTATACATATTTATGAAATGGACACATACTTGACAACTACTTATATGCATGTATGTGTGATGTGTAGCTATGCGAGTATAATTATGTACATTTATAGATATATGACTACATATCTGGAGTTATACATGGCCATGTATATGAACAACCGCATACAGGAGGTACCTGTACCATTTGTATACAGGGGTTGTGTGCATCATTATGACGAGGAACTTGGACGGGGTATACAATTTGTGGACATGTACTATTTGGAAGATGGCTATGGGGAAGCTTCATGGGAACATGTGAATGGTATATTTTCCCGATAATGCACATGGGGAGACGTGCATCCCTGTCAGGTGTTTAATCCAGGGTCATAGGTTCTGCAGGACCAGCTGGAGGCTGAGCAGGGTTGTGGACAACTACTGCTAATGCAATTTGTGCCCGGTTGTCTACAGGGCTGGACATCTTGTCGTACCACCAAGTCTAATCTTTAGAACAGACACTTATCCCATGAGGAATGGCCAAAAATTGTGGACACAAATGACTCCAATTCTTTTGGCTTCACAAAAATGAGGGAGGGTTATATATGCAAGGGATACCTAGTTTGCAAGCCTGAGACTGCCTAGGGTGAGACTGCCTTCTAGATATGGGTAGGGGGCACTATGTGCAGATATGGCTGCGCCAAGCTAGTAGCCTGAGTATGGGTGGTTTTGGTGGATGTTCAGCAAAGGAGGGATGGTATGCTGTGGAGGGGATGATGGGTATTCAATTATGTATCCAGGTGTGTTGGGGTTGGATGGTTCAGTTCATGCCAGACCATTATGTGGGTGTGAGCCGGTAATGTTTCTGTACATGTGTATTGCACATTTTAATGTTCATATGTTTGTGGGATTGTGTTCTGCAGTATGGCCTGTCAGGGTGTATTGTGGATGTGAATATATGTTCTTTGGTTTCCTTTCTGATTCACCCACTGCTCCCTTGTACACCTCCAGTTCACCTATTGCACATCCGACCCAGTCTCCCCTTGGCGAATTATTACATTACCTGTCACCCCCCCCCCCCCATATTCCACACACACCATCCATCCCTTCTCTGGTTGATGGCCCATGGTACAGACAACAGAACACATTGTGTACTCTACATATCTCTGGTACCAATATGGTTGTGAGGACAACCCTAGCATATTTGATCTTCCACATGCTGTACTTCACACATATAGGTACACGCAAATACTTATCTTTCATGACATGGTAGATAGACCCGGGTAATACCCATTCATCTTTGGGCCGTCCAGACAAGGATGACTTGGACCACGAATGGGCAGATATTGAGTGAATGCTCTGACCATTAGTAGGGTTGCCACCTTTTCAATTGGCCAAAGTGGGACATTTTCAGGACACACATCAGACTTTACAGGCTGACACATACCCACGATCAGTACAAAGGATAGAACTTTACTTTTATGCCTAAATGGAAGCTTATTCTTGTAGCAGTTTAGTTGCTTATTCTGTTTCTTGTAACATTTAGGTATTTTAGATACAGAAATAACTATTTTATGGAACTATTACATAAAATATGGGACATAATTATGTCCTACAATCGCAGGACATTTGCCATTTTTAATATTTTTGGTAAGGACTCAACTGCCCAGAGAGGGACTGTCCCTCACAAAGTGGGACAGGTGGTAACCCTAACCATTGGTCTAGGCTTAGCAAAGGGCAGCGGCGCGTAAACACACTGTGTTTTGCTTCCACTTGGTATAACAATCAACACTACAATGGAATATGAGCACGGGGTTTTAAATGTCATTTGTTCGAAGGACGGGGGCTCAATATTCAGATACATGCCTTTGTGTTTACTTTTTATTTTGGTGTTTGTGAAACTGCCTTGTATGCTTTGCATACATTTCAGTATCCACAGACACTGACAGGAGTGATTACTATTAGAGGCAGGCTGTACTAGTCAGATCTTAGGTTGTGCGTCTGCAGCCAACATGTTCACGTCTCCGTGCAGTGCTTAGACACGCCCCCTGCACTCGCCCACGTTTCCTATGCATGTGAACGTTGCGGCAGGGCGCCTTCATTAATATTCATATGGTGCTGCTGCGCCATCTCTATGCCATACGGTCGGTGCAAGGCTAACGCTGTCCTTGCACCAAGCTTCATGAAACCCCCGGACTGTGTATCCACTGGGCCTACATGGTTAATAAATGGGCATTATCATTACTAAAGTACCATTGTAAGCATAACACGTACATGACTGTAAGGTACTTATTATGGGATTCCACCATCTGTAAAAACATTGTCTTCCTCTTCCTTCACCTCTCTGCCTTTTCCTTCCATTTCAACATTTAATATGGTCTGAAAATGCATAAACACAAGACAAACATTGCCAGAAATGGCTTATACAACTATGTTTTTTACTTGTAATTTTTAAAAAATATCTGTTGCACAATGCTTACTTAACATTGAGTAGAAGAACCCACTGCTAGTTCTTGGCTCATGGCAAAAATGAAAAATAAAAAATATCTACCCATGTGCTAAAACTTTGCATCTGTCATGCAAATGAACCTGGCAACATCACAGGTCAGTCAAATCGGACATTAAAAACAATACAAAAATAATAATAAAATAATATAAACAGATTATGTTTTCTGTACAAGCTGCCATTGCTAAATGTATTAACAATGTTAAATTTCTATTTAGGTGCACAGCATGCATGCTTCAGATCCACTGAGGGTGTTCTTTCTACCCTTTAACTGCACTCCATTACAAGGAACATCTTATGACATTTCTTTGTCTGAGAGCTTTACTGGCATACCTGTGTAAGGCTCAGTTTCATAGAACTGTGACTGAGGTAAGCATGGGTTTAAATAATGTGATGTTCATTTCTTTTTCACTGATGACCACTGTTGTGATAATGTGAAATGCGTGTTGTTGATACATGTCCTGAGAAACGTGTGGCATGTATAGATAATGTTATTCTTAGTGAACATTAATGTTTCTAAGTGACATAAGCACAACAAATACACAGATAAACAAAGGACTGAGACATTTAAATAAACAATTGTTCAGTGTTCCAAATGTGCACAATGCTTGTCTGTAAACATTAGTAGTACCCATGGGCCGGTAATGTTAAATGGCACATCACGTATTATGGGAATAAGCAAAGTAAAATGCTTTGGCTGCTCACCTGCCTTTACTTGTACACCAGATGTAATCAAGGTAATGTAGATGATTATATTCCTTTCACCAGCTTCCATGGATCAATGTAATACTGATGTGAATTCTTCATTTCAGGGCATTGCATGCATAGTTCTAATCCACTGAGCGTGAGATAACTGTGTATAATATTAGTTACACTGTTGGTGTGTGCTCCATTACAATGATTATCTCTTCACACCATTATGTCTGACAGCTTCTGTGGCAAACTTGTATATTGCTATGTTTCCTGCACTGTGACTGAGCTATGCATGGGTTTGAATCCTGTCATGTGACTTAATTTTCTGGTGATTTCCACTGCTGTGATAACCTGAAATGTGTATTACTTATACACCTTTTACTCATGTGTCATAAGTAATGGTATGGATAATTACTTTTATCATGCTGTAAACTCAAAAACAACCACAAAACACATACACCAAGGATTGACAAATTGCAATAAAAAAATTTAAGCTCCTCAAATGGTGTGTGATGCCTGGCACAGAGCAACACTGGCAGGTATAACTTGGTAAGGATAACTGAGATTTACCATATCATGCTGATACATATACTAACATTATTTATGTCTCATTGTACTGCATTTGTGATGTATAATTATGAGTTAAGTAATGCTGAGAATCTGGTATCCTTTGATGCTCAGCACACATTTTCTCACAGTTGGCAAAAATCCTAAAAATGTATGCTGCCTGACAACCTTACTAAAAGCTTCCTGCGGCATGTGTGGGTAGTAGGCAGATTAGGATACCCTAAAAGATGCAGTCAGGTGTTCACATCCCATAACATGTCAGTTGTGGCAGTTTGACCAGTGGTTATGATGATTATGTAAAGCCTATATATCTAGGCAAGTGATCATGCTCTGAAACTTAAAACTGCCAAGGAGAATGCAAGTACATATTCCAAGATTGATCATATTAATCTGGAGTCTCTAATGAACGCGTAATCTTATTGGGAAAAAAATGATAATTAGTATTATATAGAACTCTACCAGAGTTTCAAACCCCACCTTCCTTGTTGTATTTAATAATTATAGTGGCCCAGGATCCATTATTCATTGTTGGAAATCCTCCAAGCTGCCCAAATTTTCCCTTGTTAGCAGATACTGAAAGAAATTTAAAAGGCAAAAAGGGCAGTAGTTCTAAGGAAAGGTACAGAAACTTTATATTATGCTAAATGGGATTTTATGTCAGAATTGTCTGGCTTAGTATCTTAAAGTGGGCATCATACATGCCCCCATTCCCCTCTCCAAGGGGTACTCCTTAACTCTACTGCTGTACTGTCTCTCAGGTCTCTTACATAAAAAATACTATCAGTTTTGCTTTCATAAATACATTTTTGTTTGAAAATGAGTTTCTTTCCTTTTTTCCCCTCTTTTTAGATATCTTTTATGAGCATTTTTTATATGTTCCATTGTGTTTTGAATAAAACTAATGGATGTTCAGATATTATTATGTTTAGTCTACTAAACAATGAATATTCCCCTTATTAATTGTAAATATGTCATATATTTCATGATGTTTACATAGAATGTTAACATCAGTTGTGGTTTCATTAATTTCTGAATTTCAATAAAAAGAATCATAAAAAAGTATAGGATCAGTGCAGCCACAACAGTACAATACATTTATAAGATATTTTGGATCATCCATTGTGCAAATACAGTTGTCTATATTTTCAGTCATTCTGCAAGAGATGTGAAATGCAAGATTTGCTTTAGGTGTTATATCAGTGCCAATATTCCTGGTATCTTGAAAGGGGTGACTCATGGCTGATGAAAGGGAAGATATGACTTGTTTTAGAGCACAGATGTGGTATGAGGAAGAAGCAAAGATCTTTCTGCATCTCCTCCATGAGCATTGCAAGTACAAGCTCCTGCATGGGGGCTATACTGGAAAAAGAACAAGGCTGATGACTAGAATTGTTTGGCCAGGTTTGTTACCTGTGCTACTAGCATCTCATACATGGGGGAATAGTGCTGTCACCATTATACTGACAGTAAGAACCAAAAGTCTGACCTCCTTGGCTGATGAAAGGATGAAGTTTGGGCCTAGTCTCTACCTCCATGCTGTAAGCACAATATAAGTTACCTCTTCATGCACCCTGCCAGTCAATGGAAGTATGAATATTTTTGTTACACTCTGTCTTTCCAGCTCCTGAAGAGATAGAAAAGAACCATGAGATGCATGGGGAGTAAATGTAACACCGGAGAGAGCACAGGAGTATGTACAGGTCAATTTTGTGAAGCATCCAAATATTTCAATAATTACAGTTAACAGCTGCAGTACTGGTAAACTGAACTTATACACTAAGACATCATCAGCCATTACTGGTGAGTCTATATTATATACTCAAAAATCGAATTTGCTGAACTGCATCTACATCGGAAATGCAGGTCAGCGAACTGATAATAATAAAATTGCGGTACAGTGAGGATCAGAAAACTTGCCCTTTCCTCACTGTAGTGCAATCTCAGAGTTGGCATATATAATTAGTGGGGGGTGTGGGGAGTGCAGTTCCCCACAAGAGTGAATTTGCTGAACTGCATTTCAGTGTAGATAAAGTTCAGCTAATTTAGTTTTCGATAATATAATATAGACCCATTACCGGTACACAATACTGAAATTAATATAATTGTGCAAAGATTACTGATTCTTCATATTAACATTCACACAGACAGAAAAGTGACTTATCCTGTATGTTTATGTACTCTGAAATTCTATCATGCTTGCGGGTTCAATTCCTACCACCACAGAAAAACAAGCTTTAATGTTTTTCAGGAGCTATTTTTAAATTTAATTATTCTGAATATCAGACAATTGCAGCATGAATACTGAAGAGAATTAAATACAAGTGGGTGAACCCCAAAGGAAATGCTTAATATGTCATTGACTGTATGTGGTGAAATACAATAAAGGAATGCCACTGCATAGTTGTCATATGTTTGTCCCACCAAATTATTTGTCCACTACTTGTTATACATTGTTAATTTGTTAAAA
>NC_056745.1:896511352-896626352 GCF_019279795.1 Protopterus annectens
TTGGCCATTGAACCTGTAAACCTAAAACCATGTTTGTAGACTGATATCAATGAATGCAGTGTTGACAAAATGTGTGCTTATGCCTTGATGTCAGCCTGCAAATGTTATACACTTAACTGCTATTTCTCACTGATGAACACACAAACATAAATTTACTGGCAATACTGCATACTGCACCAATATGGAGGATATCACTCAAAGACGCATGGGTTGCACAGCAATGTGTTATATACTTCTCTGTCAGCCACCACCATCCTGCTCAATCCACATACCATCAACTTTGTGACTTTCTTTATGAATATTCTTTCCATGTATGAATTGTCAGGCACCTGACATTACAAGTTCATTTGTGTTTTAGCATTAATCTGGAGCATATCACTTACTACTTCATGATTCTCACTCCCCAAATGTGTACTTTGCAAGTTCTGTTATAAGCATAAATGTCATTCGCTAACACAACATGTCATCAGAAGTAAACCATTTATCACATCACACACATGGACAACAGTAGTTTAAAGGTAAAACAAATGAATCTTTCTACTTTAACCATTGTGTGACATCTGGCACTAAGCAGCATCACTATGCTTACTTAGGAAATGGAGAGTGACAGTTAATGTCCTATGCCACAAACCTAATTAAAAACCTTCTTCCAAGCAATCATCTGCAGACTGACACTCAAATGAAGTTAGCCTTAATGCAAGACAGAAGGCAATAGTGATATAAGCATGACTATACAGTTATTATTGTAAGTGATTCACTTTCCATGGTTCAATGTACTCTTGATGTGATGATAGTCAAGCTGCCAATTAAGTATGCAGGATTTATGATCCATTAAGTACTTAAGTGTGTTTAGAATATGTAAAACACTGCAATGAAATGCATGCTGTCTGATAAATGCTGTATAATGTGTTCTCTGGATTATTGCATGTAATGTGAGAAATCCCACTTTATTGTGACACCATCACAGTTAGAGGATTTTGATTCTTCCAAGTGTTGTTCTTCCTTTTAACCATGCCCTACTATTTATTCACACTCATGATAATATCCCCTCAAATATGTGATCTCTGATAACTGCTGCATAAATTCTTCTGTGGCATTGCTAGTTAGTTTGCAAGTCAAGAGAATATGAGTTAGCCAAACAGAAGTTATAATCCAGTGAAGCATTCATTCTATCAATGTATAATAAGCAATCTGTGACATGCAAGACTATTAGCGAACAGATGCAATGTGGGAAATTCTTCTATGTTGTTACATTTTCACATGCGGATGGTGTTGATTCCTGAAGGGCTGTTCTTCCATTTAACCATGATCATATTTATCAACATGCACTGGTGATGGCATTCCTTCAAATTTGTGCTTTCTGACAACTGTTGCACAACTTTTTCTCTGGCATTGGTAGTTAGTGCACAAGTGAAGTGAATGTGAGTTTGGCAGGCAGGAGTTCAAATCCAATGATGCATAAGCTTTATCAGTGTGAAAAATGCAATTGCTGACGTAGAAACAGTGGTGATGTGAGAAATTATACTATTTGACTGGTGGACATTTGGATTCCCTAAGTGCTGTACTGCCTTTTAAGCATTTTTGTATGGGTTGTTGCATGATGATTAACAGAAAGCAACATCACAATTCATAGTTGAAGAATGGTATGTAACAACTCTTGCCCTATGGCAAAAACTAAAGAAAATGCTTTTGAATATAAAGATATGTTGACCTTCACACAAATGAACCTATCCATGGTGTCTGAAGGAAAGCAATAATGATAAAGGTTTGAGTAGGCATTTATTACTTCAGCTGTAGCAGCTTCCATGGTTCAATGTACTCTTGATGTGATGAAATGATCAATAAGGTATATTTACATTTGTCCTGCCCATTTCAATATGTGCCAGTATTCTGAAATGTTGTCACACTCCCTTCAAATATATGCTTTATGAAATCTGCTATATAATTAGCTGTATGGTAACAGTAGCTAATATACACACCCTAATTATTTGAATTAGGTAGGCGGAAGGTCAAATCCATTCAGTTGTATATTGCATCAGTGCATGAACTATTATGCTATACCTTGTGGAAAAGTAACAGCTAGCTTTATCATGTGTTAATAATGTTATATAACTATAAAATGTAGTAATGTGATATGGTCATCTGACAGATTCCATGCCTCACTATAACCATGCAGTGATTCGCTCAGTCTATGTTGGCTTTCAGTCCCCACCCATATTATAATTGTTTAATGTTTCTTTTATGGTCTGCAGCATTATTTTTAAATTTATATGTCTGTAGCTATGCACATGTCTTCTGTGGTGCATCTTGCTTATGGCCATGAATTTGCAACATGAATGTGATAGGTCAGAAGTTCATACCCAGGTCCATGTATTTTCTTTCCTCTGCTGTTATCCCCAGAAATTTATTTTTCAACCTTGTCTTTCATGACCACACTGTTAGCAGACCTTGCTAATACTCTAGCCTGGTGAATATATCATTGGGCATAGGCAAGAATTTGAATGCAGGTATGTGCATTTTATTTATCCTGATATCAGTTGTCCCATTCCCTAAATGTGTTATTCCAATCGGTTTTGCTCCTTCTGCAGCATGCCCAGATATTACAGTGGACTACAGTATATTAGTGACATAGGTAGGGATTTCAACTCATGTAAGGTTGTTTTGCTTTTTTTACTGCTATAATTAGTTATATTCTCCTGACTGTCGACCATTCTGCCATACATGTGTATATTATTGGTGAATGTTGCTATTGCTTCTCATGATTAAATTATCTGGATTCTTCTGTCAGTGTTGAGATAGCCACTTAGGGGATATGTGGTCTTAATGCCTATAATGACATATTTCATTGATCCCTGAATTTATACATGGATTAGCGATGTGTTTTAAGGAAATTGCAATATCACTACTTCAATGGCTATCCTTGCTAAAGAAATTGTATAACACAATGTAAAGAAAAGAAATTCTGTAGTTTTGCTCTTGAAGTCTATTACTTGCACTTTTACATTGCAATATGCCTGCACATGTGATACATTTCACAGGTATTTATTCTTATGACTCCTTGCAGTATGACATCTACCATGTCTCAATCTTGCATTGCAACATGGATATACTGGCATGTGGTTTAATTGCTGGACTAACTCAGGAGAAACATCTTTAACTTTTTTAATTACCTTCATGACATAGTATGGTTATACAGCTAACACTGTCCATTATTTTACGTATGGTACATGTTGTGCAGCACATTACCATCTTACTTTTACATCACACATCTCCTATTACAAAGTGGCTAAACAAGTGTTCAGCCAAAATGAGGAGGAGACCAGACACAGCCAATTAAGGACTTTCTTTCTCTTTCTCTTTTAATAGAAACTAGAACTTCTTCAGAAAGACAATAAATGGACAAAGAACCCCACCATGTTCTTAAAGAAAAAGAAACATATATATGATCTAAAACAACCAATCAACAAAAAAAGGGGGGGTGTAATCAATAACATCACACAAAAATAATTGTCTGTTTAAAATATACACGTTATAAAAATAGTGTGAAAGGTTGACAACTTAGACACAAAGACAAAAAAATTTATAAAAATACTAGTAATAAACCACTTGTAAATTAATAATAGGTAAAAAATTGAATTTCATAACCTTTGTAACTGTAAAAACATTTAATAGTAATACTATTTTTTAGACCTGGTGCCTGATCAGCAACTAACTCTATCTGCAATGAACATTTGTGACATTCTAATAAAGTTTTAAAGTCAGCACAAAAAGTACCAGATAGAACAGTCTTAAGCACAAAGAAGGAACACTTCTTAAATTCATTACTAGCGTGCCTTTTTAACAGCCAAGGCATGCTCATAAATCCTTTTATTTAAAGGTCTGATGGCCTTTTTTATATAAAACCCTTTGCAGGAAGTGCACAATACAGTGTAAACCATGTTTTTGTTATTACAATCAAATCTATCCTTGGCCCGTATCACTCTATTATAATGTTTAAACTCCACAGATGCAGAATTACTAATACATCTACACTGCTTGCAATGTCCACAAGAAAAAGTGCCAAACCCAGTTGAAGAGTTTTGAAGATGTTGAGAGCTTCCTATTTCAAGAAAAGACTTAATGTTGATTAATTTCTTGAAAGTAAAAAGGGGTTTGTCACCAATAAGTTTGGCAAGGTCAGGATTTTGAATCATGTGTATATATATATATATATATATATATATATATATATATATGTATTGATTAGCAAAGGCTTTTACACCTTTAAACATGTGCATTACTTAGAAATGTACTGATGGCAGGGGCATGTTTTTCATGACATTTCACAGGTATACATGATTGGCAATACCTAAACATGGAATTTTCTGTGTTAAATCTATAGACATGTTTCAGGGACAGCTAATTTGATAGCACTTTTAGCATTTCAAAGATGATTTGTTAGCAAAGTGTGTCATTTGCTTGTTCTTTTAGGGGTGGGTGAGCAAAGCTGCATTTCTGCTATGGCACAAACAAGGATATGTTGCTATTGTTACACTCCTTTTTTGCATCCAGCCTGTTGTTCATATTTCAAATCTCTAGATGGTTTTATGTTTCTCCAGTGGGTAATACTTAAATGCTATATTTTCTATTTTATCTGGGAACAGTTATTTTATAGTTATGTCAATTTTATGTGTATTATCCTTCTGTTGTCTTTTAGGACACCTAGGACTATGATATCCAGGCATTTCAATCCTCAAAAAACACCCTTCACTGACCCTGAGAATCAGGTCATTGTTAAGCTTTTAGGCAACATGGTGCCTTCCTGCTCGAGAAGGGGCATGGAGATATGTTAGCTAGAATGCAAATTTGGCAGCAGATCATTGCAGACATTAATGCAGTGGGTGGCCACAGCAGGACATATGACCAGGCCACTGACATGATCTCATCTGCATGGTGGAAAGCAGCTACAGTGGCCTGTGATCAGATGGGTACTGGGGGGCTTACTACAGAGCCCAAACTAGCATCAAATGAGTTTTTATCCTCTGTCAGGGATAAAGAAAGCTCCCAGGAAAGTGCAGAATAGCATGTCCTTGACATTGCTGCTACTGTTTCAGCGACAGCAATCATGTCCCAGGAGGAGCTTCCAGGAAGGCTTTTGTATCTCAATTGTTAAATACTATTGTATAGTAAAAAAAAATAAAATCAATATGTTAGGTCCGTTTCACAAGAATTTCTTTGGGGGGGATTGAAAATTGCTACAGTTAGCAACACATTTTGATTGATTACACATAGGCTTAGGTTGGACTTGTCATCCAAGTTCTTGTTGAAAGTATAGTTAATGGACATGGAAAGGGGGAAAAGTATTACCCCCTGTGTTACTGTTAATTGTGATAATGCTGTCCTTACTTTTTGCTTGTCTCCTTCCAGGACCAGCCCGCATACAGAGCATACCATCATCTCAACATGGTAAGCCAAACATTTTTATGTCAGTACTGATGAGGAATTCAAAGAAATATTTTAGTTTGTGATGTTGATGTCAGGACTCTTGTGTGTATTGCTGTACTGTCTAATAGTGGCACTACTGTTATTTTGTTAGAATATACTGGACTATAGTAATGTGGGTGTTAGTTGTTCCTGTGTTTGTTGCTTATTATCACAGGTGATCCTGAGAGTGGAAGTGTGGGATTTCTACCACCTGATGTCAGAGTATCAGTAGACTCTGATGATGATGGTATTCAAAAAGAGACACAGTAAGGGGGTTCAGAGGTTGACTCTGACACTGAATTTGACATACTTGCCATCCCCTGAAATTCCACTAGACACTGCCAGTAAGTGTACGTCTACCCATTCTAATAACACTCAGATATTGGACAGATGGAGGGCTAGACAATCAATCAGGGAAGTGTATTTACTGTAGCTTCAGTGCCTGGTGACTCTGGTCATAGCCAAAGTAACTATAAAATGTAGTAATGTGATATGGTCATCTGACAGATTCCATGCCTCACTATAACCATGCAGTGATTCGCTCAGTCTATGTTGGCTTTCAGTCCCCACCCATATTATAATTGTTTAATGTTTCTTTTATGGTCTGCAGCATTATTTTTAAATTTATATGTCTGTAGCTATGCACATGTCTTCTGTGGTGCATCTTGCTTATGGCCATGAATTTGCAACATGAATGTGATAGGTCAGAAGTTCATACCCAGGTCCATGTATTTTCTTTCCTCTGCTGTTATCCCCAGAAAGTTATTTTTCAGCCTTGTCTTTCATGACCACACTGTTAGCAGACCTTGCTAATACTCTAGCCTGGTGAATATATCATTGGGCATAGGCAAGAATTTGAATGCAGGTATGTGCATTTTATTTATCCTGATATCAGTTGTCCCATTCCCTAAATGTGTTATTCCAATCGGTTTTGCTCCTTCTGCAGCATGCCCGGATATTACAGTGGACTACAGTATATTTGTGACATAGGCAGGGATTTCAACTCATGTAAGGATGTTTTGCTTTTTTACTGCTATAATTAGTTATATTCTCCTGACTGTCGACCATCCTGCCATACATGTGTATATTATTGGTGAATGTTGCTATTGCTTCTCATGATTAAATTATCTGGATTCTTCTGTCAGTGTTGGGATAGCCACTTAGGGGATATGTGGTCTTAATGCCTATAATGACATATTTCATTGATCCCTGAATTTATACATGGATTAGCGATGTGTTTTAAGGAAATTGCAATATCACTACTTCAATGGCTATCCTTGCTAAAGAAATTGTATGACACACTGTAAAGAAAAGAAATTCTGTAGTTTTGCTATTGAAGTCTATTACTTGCACTTTTACATTGCAATATGCCTGCACATGTGATACATTTCACAGATATTTATTCTTATGACTCCTTGCAGTATGACATCTACCATGTCTCAATCTTGCATTGCAACATGGATATACTGGCATGTGGTTTAATTTCTGGACTAACTCAGGAGAAACATCTTTAACTTTTTTAATTACCTTCATGACATAGTATGGTTATACAGCTAACACTGTCCATTATTTTACGTATGGTACATGTTGTGCAGCACATTACCATCTTACTTTTACATCACACATCTCCTATTACAAAGTGGCTAAACAAGTGTTCTGCCAAAATGAGGAGGAGACCAGACACAGCCAATTAAGGACTTTCTTTCTCTTTCTCTTTTAATAGAAACTAGAACTTCTTCAGAAAGACAATAAATGGACAAAGAACCCCACTATGTTCTTAAAGAAAACGAAACAATTATATGATCTAAAACAACCAATCAACAAAAAAAGGGGGGTGTAATCAATAACATCACACAAAAATAATTGTCTGTTTAAAATATACACATTATAAAAATAGTGTGAAAGGTTGACAACTTAGACACAAAGACAAAAAAATTGATAAAAATACTAGTAATAAACCACTTGTAAATTAATAATAGGTAAAAAATTGAATTTCATAACCTTTGTAACTGTAAAAACATTTAATAGTAATACTATCTTTTAGACCTGGTACCTGATCAGCAACTAACTCTATCTGCAATGAACATTTGTGACATTCTAATAAAGTTTTAAAGTCAGCACAAAAAGTACCAGATAGAACAGTCTTAAGCACAAAGAAGGAACACTTCTTAAAGTCATTACTAGCGTGCCTTTTTAACAGCCAAGGCATGCTCATAAATCCTTTTATTTAAAGGTCTGATGGCCTTTTTTATATAAAACCCTTTGCAGGAAGTGCACAATACAGTGTAAACCATGTTTTTGTTATTACAATCAAATCTATCCTTGGCCCGTATCACTCTATTATAATGTTTAAACTCCACAGATGCAGAATTGCTAATACATCTACACTGCTTGCAATGTCCACAAGAAAAAGTGCCAAACCCAGTTGAAGAGTTTTGAAGATGTTGAGAGCTTCCTATTTCAAGAAAAGACTTAATGTTGATTAATTTCTTGAAAGTAAAAAGGGGTTTGTCACCAATAAGTTTGGCAAGGTCAGGAATTTGAATCATGTAAATATATATATATATATATATATATATATATATATATATATGTATTGATTAGCAAAGGCTTTTACACCTTTATACATATGCATTACTTAGAAATGTACTGATGGCAGGGGAATGTTTTTCATGACATTTCACAGGTATACATGATTGGCAATACCTAAACATGGAATTTTCTGTGTTAAATCTATAGACATGTTTCAGGGACAGTTAATTTGATAGCACTTTTAGCATTTCAAAGATGATTTGTTAGCAAAGTGTGTCATTTGCTTGTTCTTTTATGGGTGGGGGAGCAAAGCTGCATTTCTGCTATGGCACAAACAAGGATATGTTGCTATTGTTACACTCCTTTTTTGCATCCAGCCTGTTGTTCATATTTCAAATCTCTAGATGGTTTTATGTTTCTCCAGTGGGTAATACTTAAATGCTATCTTTTCTATTTTATCTGGGAACAGTTATTTTATAGTTATGTCAATTCTATGTGTATTATCCTTCTGTTGTCTTTTAGGACACCTAGGACTATGATATCCAGGCATTTCAATCCTCAAAAAACACCCTTCACTGACCCTGAGAATCAGGTCATTGTTAAGCTTTTAGGCAACATGGTGCCTTCCTGCTCGAGAAGGGGCATGGAGATATGTTAGCTAGAATGCAAATTTGGCAGCAGATCATTGCAGACATTAATGCAGTGGGTGGCCACAGCAGGACATATGACCAGGCCACTGACATGATCTCATCTGCATGGTGGAAAGCAGCTACAGTGGCCAGTGATCAGATGGGTACTGGGAGGCTTACTACAGAGCCCAAACTAGCATCAAATGAGTTTTTATCCACTGTCAGGGATAAAGAAAGCTCCCAGGAAAGTGCAGAATAGCATGTCCTTGACATTGCTGCTACTGTTTCAGCGACAGCAATCATGTCCCAGGAGGAGCTTCCAGGAAGGCTTTTGTATCTCAATTGTTAAATATTATTGTATAGTAAAAAAAATTAAAATCAATATGTTAGGTCCGTTTCACAAGAATTTCTTTGGGGGGGATTGAAAATTGCTACAGTTAGCAACACATTTTGATTGATTACACATAGGCTTAGGTTGGACTTGTCATCCAAGTTCTTGTTGAAAGTATAGTTAATGGACATGGAAAGGGGAAAAAGTATTACCCCCTGTGTTACTGTTAATTGTGATAATGCTGTCCTTACCTTTTGCTTGTCTCCTTCCAGGACCATCCCGCATACAGAGCATACCATCATCTCAACATGGTAATCCAAACATTTTTATGTCAGTACTGATGAGGAATTCAAAGAAATATTTTAGTTTGTGATGTTGATGTCAGGACTCTTGTGTGTATTGCTGTACTGTCTAATAGTGGCACTACTGTTATTTTGTTAGAATATACTGGACTATAGTAATGTGGGTGTTAGTTGTTCCTGTGTTTGTTGCTTATTATCACAGGTGATCCTGAGAGTGGAAGTGTGGGATTTCTACCACCTGATGTCAGAGTATCAGTAAACTCTGATGATGATGGTATTCAAAAAGAGACACAGTAAGGGGGTTCAGAGGTTGACTCTGACACTGAATTTGACATACTTGCCATCCCCTGAAATTCCACTAGACACTGCCAGTAAGTGTACATCTACCCATTCTAATAACACTCAGATATTGGACAGATGGAGGGCTAGACAATCAATCAGGGAAGTGTATTTACTGTAGCTTCAGTGCCTGGTGACTCTGGTCATAGCCAAAGTGTGGGTGAGGTATCACTTAGGAGGGTTACTGGGGTGCTTGGAGGAGGCCTGCTGTCCATCCTCTACATGATCCAGGTGTCTCTTCCCATGCCACTCAACATATGTCTGTGGTTGTAATGGAGCCACAGGCATGTTCCTATAGGTGCTCCAGAGAAATGTTTACAGTTGTAGATGTTGCACAGGCTGACATGTGTGACTGCCTCCACCATATTGCCGATTCAATGGATCGGATGAATGGCACATTGGAAAGAGCAGTGTGTGTGATATAATGTCTACTGGGATGGGGAAGGCATTCTTATGAGCTTAGGTCAGCCTATCATCTGCTGTTAGACAAAGTGGCCATGCCCAATAACACTTCCATTGTGACAGTACTTCCACTGCTCTGTCAGCAAGTGACCAGTCCAAACCCAGACATGGCAGGCCTTGGGGTCATGGTCTTGGGTGCCTTCAAGAGGGGAGCTCATCCAGCAGACATCGGTCATGTTCAGGTAGAAGCAGTGCATCTGACTGTGGGCATGGATGTGCCACTGCAACTCCTGACAGAGCCAGTTCTTGTAGTCGGGGATGACAACATTGAACTACCACCTCTATCATAAATGGCTTACACCTGTTAGACATACCAAGACATAGAGCTATCACAGAGCTTGGCTGTTTTTATGTAGACACTTACACACCAATTTCACCTGGAGGACCCATACAGACGCACACACATGCACACACGCATACACACACACACACACACACACACACACACACACACACACACACACACACACACACACACACACACACACACACACACACACACACACACACACAGTTACATGGTTCAGCCATGCAGCTGCAGCTTAAAATTCATTTTGACTCACTAGCCATTTGTTGCTTTATCCAAATGTCTGCTGCTTCTCTTTCTTAATTACACAGACTCACTGACCTTTTGTGTCAGCCTAAGCTCACTGCCCCCCCCCCCCCCCCCAACACCCTATGGCAATGATGATAACTGTGCCATATCCCTGTTTTCTATCTTTTGGATTCAGGAATACATAAGCTTTGTGTCTGATGCTCAGAGTGCATAGCTGATGTAGTGCTTAGTATATCTGCATTTGTGATGTTAAACTGGTAATTGCACCTTTGACTTATACTGGTCTTAGAAAGTTACACAGTTGATAGCATCAGCATTTTCCCACCTTTATTGTTAATGATCTTGCAAGGGTTGTGAAATCTGAAAATGCAATGCTTATCTCTACTTTCTAACTTCTCTCTTTAATGATTTTCCATTAGAAATGTATGGTGCTAAATAGATGGTATGCAGTGACCATCATTATTTTTGAGAGATATAACTGTATAACTGTGTGAATCTTTGTTGCCTGAGGACTAGTACTTAATAATGTACACATATTAGTCAAATAATAAATCTCTGCTGTATAATGTTAAGGTCCTTTTTGTACACATCTCCCACCTTTTACTTGCTTACACTACCAAGTAACAGCATGGAAAGATATGCCAGTCATTCATATTATTACACAATACACTCCAGGTTCAACACTTAGCTTGTAAATCCAGCAGTTGCAACAGTTTTAGTTCAGGGCTGACTCTGTCTGATGCAAGAAGTACACAACCAATACATGGGGAGGTAAAGGTTGTGACAGTTGCCTGGGATCAATGTTACTACATGTATATGGGTAGGAAGAAGGTTTTAGGCCCTTAGGGGTGAGTGCAAGGGCATATTGAGCACACCTACTTCTGCTTATACCCACAGCAGCTGCTGCTTCCCCTCTGAATCCTCACCTGCATGTGGCTGTGGTGATCTTGGCATTGGTGGTGGGATGTGTGTTCCTTCACCTTGCTGATCCTCCTGAAGCTGTTTTCTCAGGATGATGTTGTGTAGCATGGCATAGACAGTCATTCTTTCAGTATATGTCCATGGATTGTGCTGCTGGGCTCTACTAGATGCATCTAGGCAATGGAAGTGTAACTTCAGCAGCTCAAACACAAGCTCTATGATATTTCTGGTTTGAGTGTGTGCCTCATTATGGTGTTCTTCAGCAGATGTGTGTGCATTTCTGATGGGTGTCATCAGCCATGCCTCCAGTGCATAGCCTGTATTCCCCCAGTAAATGTCCTTGTGGGATATCCGCCTACTGAACATTTGATACATTTGCGAGGTGTGCCAGATATGTGAGTCATGGTAAATGCCTGGGTTGCCAGCACACACACACACACACACATTCAAGATGATTCCCTTGGCATTACACATGACTTGGCAGTTAATAGAGTGGAATCCCGTTCTATTAATATAGTGGAAGCCCTTTCTATTAATGTAGATCCTCCCCTGTTCTCCGGGTGGTGCCTTAATTTCTACCTGTGTGCAATCTATGACACCCACTACATCAGGGTAGTGTGCTACAGTGTAGAACACTGCATATTTCTGGCCCTGTCCTCAGGAGTACATGGAAATTATATGGGGTCACTAGCATGTTGGAGCATAGCATTCATGAATTGATGGGGGATGCTGGATGCTGATGCCTGTGACACCTCCATCATGTCCCCTGTTCATGTATGAAGGGTACCTGTAGCTAAAATTATAAGTGCTACGCATACTTTTGTTTCCACTGAGATGGGTTCCCCTTGATTTGCCCTGGCTCTGAGCTGTGGACAACAGAGTTTGCAGAGTTCCTGTAGTGTGTCCCTATCAACCCTGCAGCACTCTGCAATTTCCACATCATGTAAATTATGATAAGTTACCGGGGGTCTGAAAACTCTTCCCCTTCTTGCCCTTGGTATATTAGCAGCAACAGTAGCATAGACTTCAGCCTGTTGCACATACACATGAATTAAAGCAACAACGGCCCCTAACATTGTTTCTTTGTAGACTACTTTCTGTAGCTGTATTCCAGTAGGTTTTGGAATACACAGGGAAAACCAACACTGAGTCTACATGGTTGCTTTATAGCTTGTTGAATACCTTCTCCATTTTGGACTGGTTGATTAGCATACAGTTGAGCTGCTTATGCTTTAATTTGCATGCCACGGTATTTATCTTGTTTTCATGGCGGAGCATGGCTCCACACACTGTGTTGAGCCTCTTATTGAATCTAAAACAGTGCACTACTGTGTGTAAACAGACCATGTAGGCTTTATTGAATCTGGCCAAATATCTGCATCAACTGTTGAAGTGGCAATGCAAAGTGTATCTGCCAGATGTGCATCTATGATGACAGATGTCGATTTGCTTTTCATATCCTTCATTCTGTAAATGTGCTGGTCACAACAGTACATGCTTCCAAAATGTGCAGTAAACATCAAAGATAATCTTTGTAGAAAACTATGCTATTTCATAGCATTTGCTATCATACCTGAATATATATTTACATAGAAACTGGAAGAGGCTGTCCAAGACTCAACTGTTTTTTAATTTTAAATAGCATTTGTCTTGATGATAGCCTTAAAAAAAATTATGAGTAAGGAAATATATTTAGTCTTCTAGGAACAGTGCCTGCCTTCCTACCCCTCCAAAAAGGCAGTTATCTTATGTGTTCCACTCTCGTGTTAGACTGGGATGAAAAGTAAAAGAACAGATGTCTAGTGATATATATTATTTTGCTCAGTGTGTGGGAGAAGAAACAAAAGCACTGGATAAAATTAACAAAGAGAAAATGACTTCACATAAAAGAAATGAACAGCCAAAAACTAAATATGAGAACTGAGTGCTGTTATAGGGGAACACTACTCAATGCAACAGTCTACCAATGATCAGTTGGTATCACATATGCCCTGCACAGACCACCACAGATAGCTACTTGCTGAGTCCAATGCTGATACTCGACTGATACAGAAACTGAAAAAAATGTGCACACTACTTCTGCAAAGCCGGAATAATAAATGCTTATTTTAAGCAAATATTCACTTTTATCGACCGACATCCCCTGCATCCAAGAATTTGAAGTCAACTTTTTTCACTGATATACCTTAGACAGAATGCAATAAAATAAAAATAGCAACAATTGGGCAAATTAATTTTAACCACCCCCATACAAAAATATGACCAATTTTCACATCAATCCCTTGGGTAGTTTAGCCATGTATGCACAAGCAGTAAATAACACCATTTCTCACTGATCCCTTAAGTAGTTTATCCATGTATGAACAAACACTTCACTGACATCAAAATGAAACATTACCCCCAATGACCCTTTCAGTAATACATTCATGTATGTATGCACAAACACCAAAATGAAACATTTCACCAATAACCCCTTCTGTAGTTTGTCCATGTATGTACAAGCACCAAAATGACATCAAAATGAAACATTTTCCCCAACAACCTCTTCAGTAGTTTGTCTATGTATGCACAAGCACCAAAAAGAAACATTTCCCCAACAACCCCTTCAGTAGTGTTTTCATGTATATACAAGCACCAACATTACATCAATTTGAAACATTTCCCTTGTGACCCCTTCGGTAGTTTGTCCATGTATGCATGAGCACCAAACTGAAACATTTCTTCCAATAACCCCTTCAGTAGTTTGTTCACGTATGCAGAAGCACCAAAATGAAACATATCTCCGCAGTGACCCCTTTGGTAGTATATCCATCTTTGTACAAACACTTCAGAATCTCCAAATGAAACATTTCCCCCAATGACCCCTTCAGTAGTATGTCTATGTATGTGCAAGCACCAAAATGTCATGTTTCTCTTCTTTTAATTCAGAAAATGTCTATCAATTCACATTCTCCTATTCAATCAATGTCTCAAGTTAATAAGTAAATAGCACAGATTTTATTTCCAAACCCATCTGTCACACACACACACACACACACACACACACACACACACACACACACACACACACACACACACACACACACACACACACACACACACACACACTTCATTCAACATTCACATACCCAGCTGTATCCAAGCACACATTATACTCACACAAGCAAACACGCACACAGTCCATTTTTTACACAGAAATACATCAGTCTTGTAGACCTAACTCACACATCAACATTACACCCATAAAAACACTCACACATGTAATAGCTCCACTTTTTTAATTCACTCAGGCATAAACATCTCACACACCAGCATTATAGCCATACAAACACTCATGCATATAATCACTCCACTTTTTCACTTCTCACAGGCGAGTATATCACATGTAGCCATGCAAACACACACACAATCACTGTCATTTTTCACCTCATTCATGCAAACAAACATTGCCCTCATACATACATATATTAAATATATTTCAACCACTGCAGGCTCTAAGATAAAAACAAAAAAGAGAAACCAAAAAAAACACCAATGATATCTAATGCCACTTGCAACCACCAAAGAGTAGAAACTGTCCTGAATCTTGTGCTATATTTATGCAGATGTAAAAATGAAAAGCACAGTTAACTGGTCCTGAAATTTTAAAGTGACAAGACCAGTTATCTGCAGATAAAATGTATGTTTCTTTTTTCAATGGTGGCTTTGGTGAGCTACAGAAAAGGCAATGGTGGGCAAAATTGTGGTCTCAGGGCCACCCATTGAACAGCCTTATGTTTGACAAATAATCCCCAGGTGGGTAGAATATTTTCTTTCCCCAGTGATTGTGTGAATTTGCAGGTTGTATGGGGATGTAACCCCCCCCCCCCCCACAGTGGGGGCATAATGTTATTTGTTTGTTTTTTATTTTTATTTTTTCTTTGTATTCAGCAAGGATTTCCTTTTTCATATTTGCAGCTAATGTATGTCTACAATTCACATTTATCTAGGAGTGTAAATGTGTTTGTGTGTGTGTGTGTGTGTGTGTGCGTGCGTGCGTGCATGCGTGTGTGTGTATGTAAATGTGCCTTTGTCTGCTTGTGTTAGCATGTGTGTTAGCATGTGTGTTTCTGACTATTACAGAAGATTCAGGGAATGAACAGTTAACAAGCTGCTTTCTACAGACCAGAGTCTGATTCTTTAAGCTTCTGAGTGCCTACTGCATGATGCTGAACACATTTTTTTTTAATCAGACGGTATTTTCATGCTGAGCTTTGAAATATGCATGTGTATCAGTTCTTTGCATTGCCTAATAAGTATAAATTAACAAATAAATAAATAAATAAGCATATGCTTGTGGTAGACATTTTATTTATGCAATTTTCAATAAATGGTAGTGCCAATGATTTTATATTATAAATTTTATATACTATAAATATTTGGGGGGATTCAATAAACCCTACATTGTCATTTTCCATGAAGTGCGCATTGCGGCATGACATGCACATGGTAGTAGCGAGTTTCAGATTCAGTAAGCAATATGTAGAGGAGAGCACCCCCATGAAAACAAGGTAATCATGGTGGCATGCTAATTACAACATAAGCAGCTGAATTGCATGCTAATCAACCAATCCAACATGGTGGAGCTTTTCAACAAGTAATAAATCAAGTGTGTAGACTATGTGCTGTTTTTTTTTCTGCAAATTCCAAAACTTTTGGAATACAGCCATGGAAAGGAGTCTGCACGGACAGAATGTAAGGTGCTGCTGCTTTAATTCATTTGTATGTGCTACAGGCAGAAGCCAGTACTGCTGCTGCTGCTGCCACTGCTGCCAATAGGCCTAGGACAAGAAGAGGAGTTTTTAGACCCCATTTAACTTTTCACAACCTACATGATGTGGACATTGTAGAGCACTAGAGTGTGGATAGGGATGCACTACAGGAACTCTGCAACCTCTGTTGTCCTCAACTCAGAGCCAGAGCCAACTGAGGGGAATCCCTCCCAGTGGAGACAAAGGTATGAGTAGCACTTAGAATCTTGGCTACATGTACCTTTCCAAGACCAACAGGGGACATGCTGGGGGTGTCACAGGCATCAGCATCCAGGATCCTCACTAGTTCCTGAATGCTATTCTCCAACATGCCAGTAGCCACATATATTTCCCCATAATTCTAAGGAGAGGGCCAGAAATATGCAGGAGTTCTACAGTGTAACACTACCCTGAATACTGGGTGCCATAGATTGCACACATATAGAACTTAAGGCACCACCCAGGGAAGACATCCATCAGAAATGCACACACTTCCAGGAAGAACACCATAATAAGGCACACACTTAAACATGAAATATCATAGAGCATGTGTTTGGACTGCTGAAATAACAGTTCCAGTGCCCAGATACATCTGGGACAGCCTTCAGTACAACCATGGATATGTACATAAATATTCATAGTATGTGCCATGTTACACAACATCATCCTGAGAAAACAGCTTCAGCAGGATCAGCAAATGGAAGGGGCACACATCCCATCACCAGTGCCAAGTATAAATTTGTCTGTATTTAATATTGTTTGTTATTGAAAACCCAATTTTAAATTTGTCTGTATTTAATATGAATGCTATCTTGAACATTATAAATATGTTCTAACTAATCGATACATGAAGCTTTTCTCCAAATTGTTGTTTTGGTACCTTAAGTACTCTATTTACTTGTATAAATAAATGTGGAGTTTTTCTCCACAGGCCTCTGCTGAAAAAGGGCTATCAGCTCAGTCGGACAAACCCAGTCAACAAATGTAAAATAAATAAATAAATAAGTTCACCACAGCCACAGGCAGATGAGAGTCAGAGGGGGAGCCACCAGCTGCTGTGGGTGTAGCAGAAGTACATATGCTCAGTATTCCCTTGCATTGGCTAAGAGAACACCTAGGGGCCTAAGACCTTCCTACACACACACACACACACACACACACACACACACATATCTATATATATATATATATATATATATATATATATATATATATATATATATATATAGAGAGTAACATTGATGTCGGGCAACTCACAAAACCTTTACCTCCCTGTGTATTGGCTGTGTACTTCTTGCATCAGACAGAGTCAGCCCTGAACTACAGCCATGTCAACTGCTGCATTTACAAGGTAAGTGTTAAACCTGCAGTGTATTTTGTAATAATATGAATGAGTGGCATATCCTTGTATACCACTAATTTGTAATGTAAGCAAGTAAAAGGTGGGAGATTGTTACAGAAATTGTCTTAACATGTGAAAGCAGAGACTTGTGTGACTTATCTGTGTTCATTATTAAGTAGTAGGCCTCAGGCATCAAAGATTCACACAGTCATACCCCCAAAGTAGTGATGGTCACTGCATGATCTCAGTTTAGCACCATACATTTGTACTGGAAAATCATTAAAGAGAGATGTTAGAAAGTGATGATACACATTGCAGTTTCTGACTTCACAACCCTCACAAAATCATTCACAATAAAGTTGGGAAATTTTGATTGATTGATTGACGGATCGATTTTATTTATTTATTTATTTATTTATTTATATTTAATTACTGAGTAGTGACTAACTTGGCCATAACTCCATTTTCAATGGAGACCAGCGGAGAAAGCTCCAAAAAAATTAACAGATAAAAATGTAGTACAGTGACATACAGAGAAAGTACAAAAATATTTACAGAGTTTAAAAAATATACAGATGATACAAAGTAGATACATACAGTGGTAACACTACAAATTAAGTAAGTTAAAATATTCAGAAATCAAAACAGTGTCAGAAATTATAATGGTGTCAACATTTATATTTTTTGTATTATTCAACAAATCAAAAGAAAATAGAAGCCAGTTACATAGGCAGTAAGAGGCATAGGAAGAGAAGATTCATGTAGGAGATAGTAGGTGTGTGTGATTAGCTTGGGGATGTGCAGGAACATATCACATTTTGATGTTATCCATTGTGTAACTTTCCAAGGCCACTATAAGTCAAAGTTAAAATTACCAGTTCAATACCACAAATGCAGATATACTAAGCACTTTAAGTCAGCTATACACCATGAGCATCAGACACAAAGCTTATGTAACACTGAATCCAACAGATATAAAACAGGGATATGGCACAGTTATCATCACTTCCACAGAGATGACGTGTGTGTGTGTGTGGGGGGGGGGGGCAAGAAGCTTAGCAGGATACAAAAGGTCAGTGAGTGTGTAGGAGTAAGAAAGGAAAATAGGCAGACATTTGGCTAAACCAACAAATAGCCAGTGAGACAAAATGAGTTTTAAGCTGCACAGCTGAGCCATGCAACTGTTGTATGTAGGGGTCCTCCAGGTGAAATTGTATGTGAGTGTCTGCATAAACACAGCCAAGCTCTGTGCTGGGCCTACATCTTGGTATGTTGGACAGGTGTGAGCTGTGCATAGTAGAGGTAGCAGTTCATAATTCTTATCCCCGACCATGAGAACTGGCTCTACCAGAAGTTGCAGTGGCATGTTCACGCCCACACCCATGGTTAGATGTACTGCTGCTACCTGAATGTGACTGATGTCTGTTGGACAAGCTTCCTTCACAGGGATGGCCAGGACCATGACCCCATCACCTGCCATGTCTGGGTGTGGACAACACACTCACTGATGGAGCAGTGGAAGTACTGCTACTATGGGAGCATGATCAGGCATGGCCACTTCGGCTAATAGCAGATGATGTGGCTGACCTATGCCCATGAGGATGCCATTCCCCTACCAGCAAATGTTTCATTACAGAAAAGACTCGTTCCATGACAGACACCCCTCAATCACTCACATACACCCCTCATTCTAACGTGTCATTCATCCAGTCCATTGAATTGGTAATACAGTGGAGGCAGTCACTCATGTCAGCATGTGCCACATTTACAACCCTGTGCATTTGTCTGGAGCACCTATGGGAATGTGCCTGTTCCTCCATGACAGCCCTGAACATATGTTGAGTGGGAAAGGAAGAGACACCTGCACCAGGCAGAGGAGAGACAGCAGCCCCCCCCCCCCTAAACACCCCTATCACCCCTCCTGCATAGCACCTCACTCAAACTTTGGCTATAGCCAGAGTCAACATACACTGAAGCTGCAGTAGCCACACTTCCATGATCAATGGACCCACCCTCCAACTGTTGAATATCTGAGGGCTCACTGGAATGGGTAGGCATAGGCCTACTGGCTGTGTCCAATGGAATTGCAAGGGATAGATGTAATTCCACCTCAGTGTCAGATTCAACCTCTGCATCCCTGACTGTGCCTTTGCTTGGCTGCCATCATCATCAGAGTCTGCTGATACACTGACATCGGGTGGCAGAGGTCCCACACTTCCACTTTCATGATCACCTGTGATGAAAAGCAACAAACACAGGAATAAATTAATACCTACACTACTATAGTCCAATATATGCTAACAAAGTAACAGTACTGCCACTATTACAGACAGTATAGCAATACATACAACAGGCCTGAGATCAACATCACACAATAAAATATTTCTTTAAATTGTGCAGCAGTACTGACATAAAAATGTTGTACTTACCATCTACAGGTGATATTTCCCTCTGCAAGCCAGCTGGTCCTGGAAGAAGTTAAGAAAAAGGTAAGGGCAACATCATCACATTTAACGGTAACAAGGGTGGGCATTGCTTTTATCCCTTTATATGTCCATTAACTATACTTTCTATAAGAACATGGCTTGACAGCTCTGACCTAAGCTAATAACTGTAGCAATCTTCAATCACCCCGAAAAAAAATTATCCGACACAAAAGTAATGTATTGATTTATACTGTTTTACTATACAACAGTATTTGACTGTTGAGATACCAAAGCCTGCCTGGAAGCTCTTCCTAGAATGTGCTTACAGTCTCTGAAACTACTGCTTTGACATCCAGGCCATGCTGTTCTGCATTCCCCTGTGAGCTGTCTGGATCCCTAATACTGGCCAGGAACTCTTCACTGGTTGTTCGAGGTGGTTTCCTAGCAGCCCTTTCCCAGTATCCATCTGGTCACAGCCCACTGCAGCTGCTCTCCTCCATACATACGTGATCATGTCAGTGGCCCTGTGGTGCACGCTGCTCATATGTGCTGTTGTGGTCACCCATGTCATTCACATTATCAACCATATGGGTCCAAATTTGCATCCTGTGTGCCATATCTCCTTGCCCCCTTTCCAGTAGAAAAGCACCATGTTGGTAAAGGCATCCAATATCATCTTGTTCTCAGCATCAGTGAAAGGGAGTCTCTGAGGACTCACACGCCTGGGTGGCATTCTCCTAGATGTCCTAAAAGACAACAGAAGGATAATACACATACATATCACATAACTACAAAATAACTGTTTCTGGATAAAACAGAAAAGGTAGCCACTCAATATTAACCACTGGAGAAACATAAGAGTCTAAAGATGCGAAATACAAACAACAAGCAGGATCCAAAACAAGGAGAGTAACAATAGCAACATATCCTTGTTTGTGCCATAAGAGTAACTCACCTTTGCCCCCCAAATAACAGCATATCCTTCTTTGTGCCATAACAGTAACTTACCTTTTCTCCCCACGAAAAAACTGTTTATCCTTGTTTGTGCCATAACAGTAACTTAGCTTTGCTCCCTCCCAAAAGAATAGGCAAATGACACATTTTGCTATCAAACCATCTTTGAAATTCTAAAAGTGCTATCAAAGGAACTGACCCTGAAACATTTGTACATACGTATCACAGAGCATTCCATATTCACAAATTGGCAATCATGTATACCTGTCAAATGGCATGATAAACCTGACAATGTGATCAGTACACTTGTAACTAATGCATACAGAAAAAAAGTGTAAAAGACTTTGCTTCAGATTATTCCTAAATACATTCCAGCATATGCAGTATATAGCTGTCAAAACTCTCCCCACCATCAGTTTGCCTAGCTACACAGTTGTCTTTTATATGGTGTAGATTCAGAACTGTTAGCATGCTGAAGATGCAAATGAGTTAAGAACTCATTAGGATTGCTGAATCTGAAATATCTGGATCTGTGTAGGAAATGTAAACACAGTGCAGGCACTCCCTCTGTGTTTGTTGTTAATGAATTGCAATTGTGAATGATTACTGGTTGGGACAAGGAAAGTACAACAGCACTACATACTGCCTTATTTTCACTAGTATGTCAGGTTAAATCTACAGAGTGTTAGATGTAAGGTTGGAAATGTAAATAAACAGCACACAATTCCTTAACATCCAATCTTGCCCTTCATTTATAGGAAACTGCATATGATATTATTTCCAGTTAATATCCTCACATATTTTAAGGCCAATGATATAGAATGGCTTACACAATGCATACCTCAAAGTACTGGACAGATAACTGAAGAATGGTCAACAAACAAAGAAAGGTAAGACAAAGCTGTATATTTGCAAGCAATAATCATAATGTTGTGTAATCACTAATAGCACTACATTCAAAAATAATAAATGTACAAATAACAGTTGTATGGTTTGCTATCACTGTAGATGTTGTTACAGTTGGTTATGTGCAGAATTAGTTCAGTTCTTTGCTGCAAAGCTGTTTGTGTGGCAAGGATGCACTCATCCTGTGTTCTGAAGGAGCATTGGAGTGAGAGTTCAAATCCAGATATATGTAGACATATCTAGTGTGAACCATCATTTTTTTGTGTGTATGTCATACATCAATTTGCCTTATTTCCACTACTTGCCCTTTTTTTTCTTTTTTCCATTTCTGCTTTTGTTTGTCTCATTTTTTTTTTGGGAGGGGGCAGTATTTTCATGATGCAGCATGTAGTGCAATCATGGGAATGGAGGAAATGAATGGCGGGTTTGGCTGTGCTTATCTTGTTTGTATGAAGTGCAGCAGTGCACAAACTGGACAAGTGGGCCACCCAGGAAGCAGACAGGATCCATACAGCCAAAATAGAAACTGGATACATTCAATGAATGCTACTGGGCATTGCTCAAACTTGCTAAGTGGTGTTGCATGGCAGTTAACAGTAAGACCTTAAGAATGATTAGTAAAATTGGGAATGTCATGTAACTAGTCCTGTGGCAACAGGTATACGTGTAAAAATGGTTCTGTGTTCTAGTGAGGGGTTTGCAACCTTTTTCTTCACTGTTGTGACATTGCAGTTTATAACAATGAACTGAAACATAGACAAGTGTTATTTCCACCTTCTTGTAGCCACAGGTGTAAGTTTAGGGCTGCCATACACATGGTCCTAGGTTATGGTTTCTAATATTCCATATACTTTTACTGTTGTTCCACTTCCCATTACAGTCACTCTCACTTATCACCCTTGAAATGGTGGAGCTGATATTAATTATATATATGAGGGATGAGACACTAGTATTGTGTCAGTTATTTATTTATTTATTTATCTATGTATTATTACATTTATTATCAGATGCGTGACTGGGTATACTGTGTACTATATTTCTGTAAGTATAATTCTGCTGTTTGGACTGGCATGGCCTTCACATTTGCCTGAGACACATACACAACTGCCTGCATATCCAATTGCAGTTATTTAATATCTTACTGCTTGGCACTGCTGTTCTCTGCTTACCATCATGCAAATGCATTGTTGGGGTGCGCTGTCCTGAGAAATGCGTTTGAGTGATGGTAAGTGCAGAGCAGCAGTGCCAAGCATTGTATGGACTCCAATAAATGTGATAACTGGAATTGGCAGGAAAGCATCCATCTTCATTGCTGTATATCTTTGGTAGACATGGCAGGCATTTGTGGGGAAGGTGCCAGGTTTAGGGCACAGAGGTGGGGTGTCCAGGAGTCCAGAATATTCAATGGACTCCTAGTTAAGAACCACAGCCAAAGGCTTCTGGAGGGGTGACTATTCTGGCTCCCGGTACAAGTCTGAGGATTGGGATAGCTTAGTCTAGTCAGTATGCAGTGCCACTGTATCCTGTGCACTGGAAAGCAATGTAGGCATCATTATAATGACCTACAGAGAGGAAGAGGGATACACTTGACCGGTGGATTAAGGAATTTAGGACTATGACATCCTACACTGGTGTAAGTATCAGCTACAGAGAGAACTTGTAAGACTTAGAAAGCTGAATATAGGCAAGACTGATATTCATAATGGTCTTCTGTTCTGTTATGTCCTGTTTTTTCCTCAGCTGCCAGTGATCAGGAATGCAATGTCCAAGTCCACAAGGCTAGATTGGTGAGAATGAGGAAAGCAGGTGGTATGTATGCAGCAGAAGAGTAGTATTATTGTAGCATTAAAAGTTAAAGATAGCTTTTTTGTATTTTATAGAGTCGTATCAAATTAAGCATGCATATCTTAACTGTAAAAGCAAATATGCATGCATTAGCCTGTAGCACAAACCACCAAGAGTACAATAGTAGACTTTATTTAGAGGTTGTGGGTTCAAATATCACACTTCACAACTATACAATACTGTTATATCTTCAATAATATTTATATTAAAGTAAAACCTCTATACCAGTGGCACAAATGCCCTGCTGTAAACTGTAATCTGTATAATTGCAACACGCATATATGCAATATATTCATATTTCAATAATTACTTGCTGCAGTCTGTACTATAGTGTGCATTTGTTAGGAGGTGGTACTCTTAAATGTATAAGTTAAGATAATAGAGCCAAATAATTGTGTTAATGCATTGTATGTCACATATGAAGGTACTAATCTTATCTCTTTTTTTCTCTCTCACCCCAACCCTTATCTCTCTTTTTTATTTTATGTTTTATTACATATTATTAATAACATTTTTGTGTCTTTTTTATTTTATTTTATTTTATGAATATTTTTATTTTTATGTTATTTTATTGTAAAAAATTATGTTTTCTTTTCTTTTTTTTCTTTTCTTTTCTTTAATTTAATTATGTGTTGTCAAAATGTGTCCACGTTATCCATGTGTACCACATCGCTAAATGCTCCGCAGGAGCAGTTTGAAATGTCTTTCTATTTCCCTACATAAAAACAGATACATGATTCGCACTGCACTAGGTAGACAACCCCCTTTGTATAACAATCATCTACTTTCTAAGGTATACTGTTCATCCGAGATAGTAAAGGTTGTTGTCAGGATGAATTTACAGTAGGGGCATCTACCACATTTTTTCATGCCTTTGTTGGGTATGCAGGGTTTTAAGTTACTCTCCAGAATAGATTTTATATTAGGCCCTCTTCAATATGTTATTTTAGGTTTTGTCATTAGTTTAGTTCTGACAGATACATCTTCATTAATTAGGGCCCAATTTTTATTTAATATGCTTCTTAAAGCATTTGCGTCCTTGGAAAATGCTGTTATAAAACCAACATTAAATTCATTCTCCAACATGGGATTTGAAGGACCACCACGGGCAAACAATAAAAAACATATATTTTTTATCTTGCCATGATTTACTGCACTTCCTAAAGCTGCCTGCAGCAAAATAAGTGCTCATTCCTAATTTTATTTTTTTTTTACTCTTGTCTGTTCTCATGGGGGCAGACATTGTGATTCCTTTGGAAAGCTAAATCTGTCTCAATGCACAGACTATGAGAACAAATAGCCCTACCATTTGTTGTCAGACTAGACTTCCATTCACTTAGAATGGACCACCTGAAAAAAACTGCCAAGTTTGAGAGTCTGCAGCTCATGTGTCATTGACTGGTACGTGCTAAGTTTTACAAATGTTGTTCCTACTGATGTACTACACATTCTCTGAAAGAAACTTGCAAAGGTGTCAACAAATTACTGAGATAAAAAAGTCTTTTCATAAGGAGCAGTTTTGCAAGTTTCAGTTTCTAGCCAAGTTACTCCTCCCATCTCCACTCCTTCAGTGGGCTACAGTCTCACATTTCCAGCTTGGGTAGATTCAACTATTTTGTCAGCTTTGCATGACAATAGACATAAAAAAAATCACAGCCTGGTGTGCCACTAAAACTGTTCCCTTATATGTCTCTTCATAGGTTCATAGGTTCATACTAGGCTATCTGCCCTAGGGTATTTATAAGCCTAGCCAGAGTGTGTTTGGCTTTCGCTACCCATTTTAAATTAATTTTGCTATGCCCTTTTTCAAGGTTAGTATACTGTGCCTCTGTCTAACAGTGACACAGAAGTGATACCCGGGGTAAACCTACGATCTCCCATCCACTCATCAAGATTCCTCTTGAAGAGAGTCAGTGAGGGACTCTGCCTAACCTGGACTGGGATTTTATTCCAGAGTGAAGGGAGCCTCTGGGTAATGAATCTGTCCCTCCAGCATGTCCTATTTATTTCAGTGCTGAGGTTCAAGTCTCTCGAGCATGTAGCTCGATGGGATTTGGATTTTCTGAGGTGCAGCATGTCCCTTAATTCCGGGTTGGACATGGCCTTATACGTCAGGCACAGGTCACCTCTGAGCAGGCAGTATGCCACTGAGTAGAGCTGGAGTTTCTTTAACCGGGCAGCATATGGCATCTGATTGAGCCCTTTGATCCTCTTGGTGAGGTACTTTTGGGGTCTTTCCAGTTGCTGCAGGTGTTTGGTAAGGTACATCCCAAAAGGGGCATTGTACTCGATTATGGGCCTGATGAGGGATGAGTAAAGAGGCACGATGACCTCCCCTAATCTAGATGTGAATCCCTTCATGATTAGGTGGGCTATATAAAATGTTTTTCTAACCACTTTGGCCACGTGGTTGTCAAATGAGAGATTGCTATCAACTTGGGTCCCCAGGTCCCTAATTACTTCTTCTGTACTTAATGGATTACCACCTATGTGGTAATTTGTGGGCACTTTGTTTTTGCCAAAGGGGATGACTATACACTTTTTGGCGTTTAGCTTGAAGCCATGGCTCTGGCACCAGTTGTCTGTTTCTGTGAGGCCCTTTTGGAGGATGCTTGTGTCGGCTGGAGAGTCGATTATGGTGCCCAGTTTGCAGTCATCTGCGAACTTGGTCAGCCACCACTTCTGAATAGCATTTCCCCAGGAATAATAAAAAAAAAGCACACACATCAGTCCAGAGTTTGGGCCAATCTATCCATTTCTTATTGTGCACAGTAAAACATTCAGTTTATAATGCATTCTGGCTGCTGACATGGCTATCTTTACATAGTTCTCTTACAGCATAACCTGAACTTATGGTATTCAATGCCAAGCTTTACAACAGTTCTCAGTTTCTTAACAATGACCTCCCAAGCCTCTGATGTGACCCAGTACTTTGGTAATATACTGTAAATACATAGATTAATACAAATATGTGTGCACATATGACACGCACAATAATACACACATACCATCATTAAAACAAGATAAATGCAATATAAATCATATCAATATAGTTATGATTTCTAGTTTGACTCTGTTTGTCTATGGAAACTTCTTTTTGAATTTATGTTCAAGCAGTTGTATATTTGTTGTATATTATCTTGTTTACTTGTTTCTCAATATTCTAACCACTGTGTATGCTGCATCAATTGTAAAACTCTGATTTTACTCCTTTTATATTTTCTATGCTCTTTGTACAAAATAGCTATGTTTGTATAATTTATTTTTATTTTTTATAATTGTTTACTATGTATCTGGAGCTTTTCTCCCCCAGGCTCTGCTGAAAACGGTCAGCTTGTGCCCAATCGGACTAACCTGGTAAACAAATGTAAAATAAATAAAAAATTAAATATACTAAGAAAATCAATCAATATACCAAGAAAATCCAAAACTTAAGAAAAAAAAAACACAGAAGGAAGGAAAATGTTTCCTTGATGTTGCCATGAAAATCCCACTCACTTATTCAGATATTATGGGCAAACATATATATATATATATATATATATATATATATATATATATATATATATATATATATATTATAGCATATTTAATATATTAGGCAAAACAACACACTAGTCATAGGTGACTCTATAGTCAGGCACACTGATGTCCCACTTACCAGGCTAAACAAGGAGAAGGTTACTGTCAACTGCCTGTCGGGTGCCAGGATCTGCCACATACCCCATGCACTCAGGTCACTCCACAACCAAGTACAAATATGACTCTGTCATTGTCCACATTGGTGTGAATGACCTGAGACATGCCTCCCTGGACTACATGAAAAGAGACATGGAAGAGCTCGCTGATCTTGTAGCCCAGGGAGGTATGATCCTAGCCCTGAGTAGCATTCTGCCATCGCCCAGAATGATACCGCAGTACAAGGGCAAAATGATTAACTTCAACAATTGGCTAAGCTTCTGGTGTCATTCTAAGGGGATCCAGTATCTGTTTGCCTGGGATGACATGGTCGACAGACCATGATGCTTTGCCAGAGATGGCCTGCACCTGTCGCCCATGGGATTCCGGTTACCGGCTAAGGCTCTTGCCGTCCCTATAATGCCTTTTTTAGACAAGTTTCAAATGTAACAGGAACAGGCAAGCAAAAACTGAGGGTAATGCTACTCAATGTTAGAAGTCTAAATCTCAAAATGCACTTACTCAAGGCACTCCTTAAAATGGAGAACATCGATACCTGTGCAGTGACTGAGACCTGGTTCAAAGCTCCAAAGAGCACCCCTGCACTGCCAGGCTGTAACTCATACCACACTTTTCGGCCACGTAACCTGGACCGGAACACCAAAGGCAGAGGTGTGCCCATATTCATTAAGGATATCCACAACTCCAAGCTAGTTGCTCAGCATAATGAATCCGAGGTTATCCAAGTGCAACTAACTCTGGGAAAAACTGCAATCCAAATTATAGCTTGCTACAGATCCCCCATCATGTCCCACTCCTCTTTTCTTGATATACTGGAAAATATTAGGGTTCAAACACCCTAATAATGGGTGATTTCAACTACGCCACCATTAACTGGGAAAACTACTCATGTACTAACTCCTTCGCTCAACGCTTTCTGGAATTCATAAATTCCAGTGCCCTGGATCAACTTATCCACACCCCCACCAAGGGCAACAATATCCTAGACCTAGTCATTACCAACATGAGCGACCATTGTTCCACACCTGAAGTCAACTCATTGTTGGCCCGATCCGACTATAAGCTAATCACTCTTGATATCCACATCCTGCCCCCCCCCCACCATTAATGAAACCACGGTAAAAAATTTCTCCAACGCCAACTTCATGCTTCTTAAGACAGAAGTGGTGAACTTCATGACATCCATGCAGATGGATAATACAGTTACAACTGCTGAATCCTACACAAATGCACTATATAAGCACTTACATGAGTGCATGGATCGTGCAATCCCAAACAGAACCAAGAAGCTATCCTCCAAAAAAGGAAGCCAATCTGGTGGTCCCCTGCCATAAACAAACTGTACAACAGAAGGAAGAAACGGTTGCAAAAGAGAGTAAAATCCCATGAGTAGTGGAGCTCCTTGGTCAACCTCAGTAAGATGCTGAGATACCTTATAAGAGCATCCAAAGCTAGCTAAGAAAATAAAATCACCACCGATTTTAAGGACAACCACAAAGCATTCTATACCTATGTCAAGAATCTCAATGGCAACACCCAGATCTGCTCTGAGTTACAGCACAACTGCATGAAAATTACAGAAACAACTGATATTGCCAACTTTCTGGCAGATAGGTTCAGTGCTAACTTCACCACCCTCTCAAACCCTAAAGGGCCCATATCTATACAGGAAGAATGCAGAGTCCCTGTAATCACAACTACACAGGTAAAAGCTGCACTCTCTAAAGCCAAAAACACAGCATCCATAGGACTGGACAACATCCCAGGCTGCATTTTACATGAACTTCAGGATGAACTGGCTTCCCACCTATGCACCATGTTCAATCATAGCCTCACATCAGGCTTTGTGTCCACTGAATGGCGCACAGCAACAGTTATCCCACTCCACAAAAAGGGAGCCACCACTGATCCCGGGAACTATTGTCCTATTAGCCTGATGAGCTTGGTCTGCAAGGCCATGGAACGTATAGGTTCATAGGTTCATAGATAGGTACTAGGCTATCGGCCCTGGGGCCTATACAAGCCCAGCCAAAAAGGTACCCTGGCTTTTACCACCCAAGAAAATTATTTTCCTGTGCCACTGTTGAGCAGAACCACAGAGGTGATACCCGGGGTGAATTTCCTATTTCTCATCCAATCATCAAGATTTTTCTTGAAGAGTGCTAATGAAGAGCTTTGTTTGATATAGATAGGCAGTTTATTCCAGAGTATGGGAAGTCTCTGGGACAGGAATCTATCCCTCCGGCATGTTCTGTTTATTGTGGTGACAAGGTTTAGGTCCCTAGAGCATATAGCTCGGAGGGATTGGGATTTCTTTAAGTGGAGCATGTCCAAAAGCTCTGGGTTTGACATAGTTTTGTATGTTAGGCAGTGATCACCTCTGAGTAGGCGATATGCAATGGAGTAAAACTGGAGTTTTTTGAGATGGTCTGTGTAGGACATCTGTTTGAGGCTGGTAATCCTCTTTGTGAGGTATTTCTGTGGCCTTTCCAGTTGTTGTAGATGTCTTGTGAGGTACATACCAAAAGGGGCATTGTACTCTATAATGGGTCTAATGAGTGATGAGTAGAGGGGAACAATGACCTCTTTTTGTCTGGATGAGAAACCTTTTGTGATGAGGTGTGCCACATAGAGGGATTTCCTGACTACTGTGGTGATGTGGTTATCAAAGGAGAGAATACTGTCCACCTGTGTCCCAAGGTCTCTTATCACACTTTTGGTATTAAGTATACTACCACCTATGTTGTAGTTCATGGGTACAGAGTTTTTACCAAAGGAGATGACAATGCACTTTTTGGCATTGAGCTTAAGTCCATGGCTTGCCAAGCATCTGTCTCAGTGAGGACCTTTTGTAGGATGTCCACATCATTAGGAGTTTAGATTATGGCTCCTAGTTTGCAGTCATCTGCGAACTTCGTTAGCCAAAGACCTTCTGTGTTAGCCTGTACTTCAGAGAAGTAGATACCAAACAGGAGAAGACCCAGGACTGAACCCTGTGGTACTCCACTTGTCACTGGTCTAAAGTCAGATTTGGAGTCTGCTACATTCACAGTGTGGGTTCTGTCAGTGAGCCAGTTGCCAACCCATCTTGTGACATAGGGATTTATACCTAGTTCAGTGGGTTTATCTATAATTCCAGAGTGGGGGATGGTGTTGAAAGTCTTGGCAAGATCTAGATAGGCTGTGTGAACCACCTTACCCTTGTCTATGGCTTTGGTGACTGCTTCAAAGAAGTCTATCAGGTTTAGGAGACATGATCTTCCTTTTACAAACCTGAACTGGGTGGAGTCCAGAGTTTGGATTACCAATGTCTTTGTTTATAAGTTCCATGATGATACGTTCCATGGCCTTGCAGATCAGGTTCATCAGGCTAATGGGGCGGTAGTTCCCGGGGTCCATGGTGGCTCCCCCCTTGTGGAGTGGGATAACCATTGCTGTGCGCCATTCAGCAGGCACAAAGCCTGAGGTGAGGCTATGATTGAAAAAAAATAAACAGCCTCTGCAAGGCTCGAACCCAGGACCCTGCACACCATAGCCAAAGTGATTTACCACTAAGCCCTGTCAGATATCATCATGGAACTCATAAACAAAGACGTTGGTAACCTCCAAACTCTGGACCCCACCCAGTTCGGGTTTCTGAAAGGCAGATCATGCATCCTGAACCTAATCGACTTCTCTGAGGCAGTCGATGAGGCTAAGGTGGTTCACACAGCCTATCTTGACCTCGCCAATGCTTTTTACACCATCCCCCATTCTGGAATTATAGCTAAACTCACTAAACTAGGTATAAAACCCTATGTCACAAGATGGGTTGTCAACTGACTCACTGACAGAACCCACACTGTAAAAGTTGCAGACCCCAAATCTGACATCAAACCAGTGACAGGTGGAGTACCACAGGGTTCAGTCCTAGGACCCCCTCCTGTTTGGTATCTACTTCTCTGAAGTACAGGCTAACACAAAAGGCCTCTGGCTAACGAAGTTCACAGATGACTGCAAACTAGGAGCCATAGTCGAATCCCCAAATGATGTGGACATCCGACAGAAGGGTCTCACTGAGACAGATGCCTGGTGTTAGAGCCATGGCCTCAAGCTCGATGCCAAAAAGTGCATTGTCATCCCCTTTGGTAAAAACCCAGTACCTGTGAGCTACCACATAGGTGGTAGTCTACTTAACATCGAATGTGTGATGAGACCTTGGGACCCAGGTGGACAGTAGTCTCTCCTTTGATAATCACATCGCCACAGTAGTCAGGAAGTCCTTCTACATGGCACACCTCATCAAAAAAGGGTTCTCATCCAGGAAAAAAAGAGGTCATCATTCCCCTTTACTTGTCACTCATTAGACCCATTATAGAGTACAATGTCCCTTTTGGAATGTACCTCACAAGACATTTGCAGCAGCTGGAAAGGCCACAGAAGTACTTCACAAAGAGGATTACTGGCCTGAAACAGATGGCCTACACTGCCCATCTAAAAAAACTCCAGCTTTACTCTGTAGCATATCGCCTACTCCTAGGTGATTTCTGCCTAACATATAAAGCTATGTCAAACCCAGAGCTGTTGGACATGCTACACCTAAAGAAATCCCAATCCCTCTGAGCTACACGCTCTAGGGACCTAAACCTTGTCACCACAATAAACAGGACAAGCTGGAGAGATAGATTCCTGTCCCAGAGACTTCCCATATTCTGGAACAAGCTACCCATCTATGTCAAGCAAAGTTTCTCATTAGCACTTTTCAAGAAAAATCTTTGAGTTTATGGGAGATAGGAAAATATACCCCGGGAATCACTTCTGTGGCTCTGCTCGACAGTGGCACAGGAAAATAACTTTCTTGAGTGGCATAAGCCAGGGAAAATTGTTGGCTAGGCTTACTTAGGCCCTTAGGCAGATAGCCTAGTACCTACCTATGAACCTATTATTAGACTAAATGCAATATTATGTAGCATTGAAATGTGCTGACATAAGGGTGACAGTTCATTATGTATCCATAAAGCAAATGTCAGAGTGGAAAAGTTCAAATAGTGGATAAAGAGGAGGAGGGGAAGAGAAGAAAGAGTGAGAAAAAGTATTTGTTAGAAGTAATAATTAGGGTAGATATGGGAGGCAGGAGAAAAAATGAGTAAAAGTAACATTACAAGTAAGAGAAACGAAACCAAGGAAATTAAGAAATAACATGGACAACAAGATTTACTGTGTGTGTGTGTGTGTGTGTGTGTGTGTGTGTGTGTGTGTGTGTGTGTGTGTGTGTGGTGTAAAAGAACTATAAAGCAAATCTGCACTGATACCTGCTTGCTGCCCTGCTGAGGGGGACACTTGTGCAAGTGCAGTGGACTGGCTCCAGTAGGAAGGGATGGAAGCATACCTCTCAACATTATAGAACAGGAAATCTGGACAAGGCCATAAATAATAGGGGACAAAGGCCCAAAAATGGGACAATTTATAAATATTGCACTTACAAACGTAGAAAGTTGATAAACAGGTTTTGCATTAGAATGAATTTTCTTAAGGATATGAAGTCTGAAAATAAAATGCCTGTCAACTTTCTGACTTGAGTGTTCAATGATTTGCCAGTTATTTGACAGAAAACTGCAATTTTATGAAAAACAGACAAAAAATCTGGACTTTCTGCAAACATCTGTACTGTTGAGAGATATGGATGGGAGTCTTGAACCAACACCCATCAATCATTTTCCTTTGTTTGCCAAAGCCATTACAGCAGTGTTTTGCAGAGAGGTGGGAAAAGCCTTAAATTTGACTGGTATGTTATGTGGGTGTGGGTAGCTGTGTTTGTGGAAGGTGGAGGTGTGCCTTTGTAAGTGTGGTGTGAATGTTATGGATTATGAAATGGAGAGATTAAGAGTAAAATTGTGCTCAGTGAAGTCCCTAGCAATTTCATCACTGCTTGATTCAGACATACATTCCCCTGTGTTTGTCAGTACTATGTTTGAGTGCATTGTTTTGGAGTGTAGTTTCACTGCTACAGCTGCTGCTACTCTTTCAATATAAGTATCTGCTTTGGAAGTTTTCTCCAGGAGTCTGTTGCTGAGAGGATGAGAGACATACTACAGGTATACAACTAAGACAAACTAGATAAAGCAATAGTAAGAAAAAGTACTAGGTCACATCAGAGGCTTGGGAGGTCATTGTTAAGAAACTGAGAACTGTTGTAAAATTTATCTTTAAATAGTATAAGTTCAGGTTATACTATAAGAGAATAACTATGTAAAGATAACCATGTCAGCAGCCAAAATGCATTATAAGTTGAATATTTTACTGTGCACATTTTAAATGGATAGACTGGCCTAAACTCTGGACTGATGTGTTTGCTTTTTTTTTTTTTTTTTTTTATTCCTGGGAAATGCTATTCAGAAGTGAAGAGGCATAGAGACATATAAGGGAACAGATTTAGTGGCACACCAGGCTGTGATTTTTTTTTTATGTCTATTGTCATGCAAAGCTGACTAAGTAGTTGAATCTAGTAAAGCTGTAAATGTGAGACTGTAGCCCACTGAAGGAGGGGAGATGGAAGGAGTAACCTGGCCAGGAACTGAAACTTGCAAAACTGCTCCGTGTGAAAAGTCTTTTTATCTCCGTAATTTGTTGACACTTTTGCAAGTTTCTTTCAGAGAATGTGTAGTACATCAGTAGGAACAACATTTGTAAAACTCGCCACATACCAGTCAATGACACATGAGCTGCAAACTCTCAAACTTGGCAGTTTTTTCAGGTGTTCCATTCTAAGTGAATGGAAGTCTAGTCTGACAACAAATGGTAGGGCTATTTGTTTTCAGCCTGTGCATTATGGGACAGATTTAGCTTTCCAAAGGAATCACAATGTCTGCCCCCATGAGGGCAGACAAGAGTAAAAACAAAATAAAATTAGGAATGAGTACTTATTTTGCTGCAGGCAGCTTTGGGAGGTGTAGTAAATCATGGCAAGATAAAAAAATATATGTTTTCTTCATCATTTGCCCGTAATGGTCCTTTAAGTTTGTTATACTAATGTCCAATTCAGTGTTAAATTCAAGGGTATTCCTATTCAGAATGGTTTGAAGTGACTCGACAACCTCTTCCTTTCTACTTCCATTAGGATGTCATCCAACAAATCTGATGGATACCTCTGCTTGATAAACATATTCCTTAAAGTTTGACATTCTCTATCAAAATCCTGATTAAGTGAATGTGGTAGATGTCCCTACTGTTTCAAACAAAGAATATATGAGCATCAATATAGTATAAATAAACAAAATAGTACAAATGCTTTGGCTAGGCATATTATAGATGAACCTAGCCATCAGTTTAAATATTTGGTTATTGAGCAGGTAGTACCCAATACTAGAGGGGGTCCGTGGACTTTGAAATTGGAAGAACATGAGCTTTTATGGCAACTGAGGCTCAATGCACATTCATATCCCAGACTAAATGACTACTGCTCTCTGAAATGTATTTTAAAACTGAAATCATTACTGAGATAAAAAATATGTATGCCAATTAACAATATTATATTTATTGTATATTTCTATGTTTTTGGAAAAAGTATATCAGTCTGTAGGAATACTGGTGTTTTAATAACAAATTATAACTTAAATAAGTAGGAAATTGGATTTAAAAATCATATGCTACTATTTTATAGGGTGGGTCTGTGATGTCATTAATTAACAAAGGTATTTAAGCATTTACTTGTATTCCTTTTATTGTCTGAAGAAGTTCATTTACTATATGTCAACGAAAGCACTCACATTAAAAGGTTTTACGTATTATTTATGGTTCATTGGATTCATTTATTTCTACGAGGTGTTTGGAACTCCTGGGAAGGATTTCTATGTGTTTTTAACCTTTCTGAGTAGATTTAAAATTATTAGATACACCTGTATTTGAACCCAGTACCATCTGGGCCAAAAAAGAGTTTATCAGTGCATTAACAAATGCTGTCACAGATTTAATTAAGCAGCAGGTATATTTCATAGACTTAATACTAACTGTCATACTTTAGCAATGTGGCTCGTGTTTGCTCACTGCTTAACTACATGCAAACATGTGTATCTCGCAAGTGTATGCACTTTGTCAACTGTCACACAAACCCGCTGCTCACTGCACTATAAAAATGTACATATTATGCTGTATTACTGCTGTTTACTGTCCATTTCCTGTGTATGACATGAAATTATATGTGGAAACATTACAAACTGAGAGCCCTATCTAACAATATGTCACATATTTACAATACATCCATGTAGTGCCACCAACCCCAAGCACTGCATCCCTAGTGTCTGAGTATTTTTTCCATGCATATATCAACCACACTACAAAATGTAATATCAAATGTTCAATGTTATGCAATGCACATCGATCTGGTGATATGCAGAACTACAACTATTGATTCATACCCCTAAAAAGCCTTATATGCAAGGCTAGAGAAGGAATTAGCATGGACCATATCCACAGAGACATATGTGACCTTCAACACACTTGACCCCACCCATTTTTTTTTTTTTTGTCAAGGGAAGATTTTGTTTATTGAACCTTGTGGACTTATTGGATACTAACTCCAAAGACCTGGATGAGGGATAACAGGACATACCACCTATGTTGAGTTATCCAAGGCCTTTGACACTATCCCCCATTCATATCTCATAGTGAAGACCTCCCATGTGGGAATTAAGCCATACAGTAGTAAATGAATAGACAACTGGCTAACTGACAGAACACACAGTCTTAAAGTTGGGGACTGCACCTCCACCACTAGTCATTTACCATTAGAATACCACAAGAATTTGTGCTGGGCCCCCAACTGTTTGCAAACTACTTCCCTGAAGTGCATGCAATGGTAGATGGCCTGTGGTTTACCAAGAGTGCAGATGACTGGTAATTGGACCCACTAATATAGAGTCCCGCAATGATGGTAACATATTACAGAAGCTGCTGCCACACACAAATGATTGGTGCCAGACTCATGGACCAAACCTTAAAGCATCCAATGCCTTATTTTTCCTTTTGGTAATGAAGTACCCCTGGAAATTATGATATATATAGCACTCTGCTAAGCTCAAACACAGTGATGTGAGACTTGAAAACACATGATGATAGCAATCTACACTTTCATCACTATGTGTCCATAGTGGTGAAACACACATTCTGCAACGTGCACATCATATATATGGACATCACATCCAAGACCAGGGTTGTCAAACCTTTGCTTTACCCTTATCAGACAAGGAATTTAGTACAATGGTCTCTTCTGTATGTACCTCAACAGACAAGTGCAGCAATTGGAAAAAAACAGGTTTGTGGCTGGGAGACTCCAGGGGGGCCTCCAAAAATGACATACATGGAAAGACTGAAAGACCTGTCAGTGTACTCAGTATCATGCACACTCTGAGAGGTGACTGATGCCTGCCCCGCAGAGCAGTGTCAGACCCTTCCCTACTGGAAATGCTGTACATCTGCAAATGAAATGGGACAAGAATACCTTGCCCCAGGGTGCTCAATCTAGCCTGTGACAAATATATCCCCCCGTGATTTACACTTCTTTGTAATAGCCTCCCACTGCATGTGAAGCATTGCTCCTTAATGATTCTGTTCATGCACAACCTTGACTACTGGTTGGGTGATTGTAAATTCACCTCTGGGGTGGCACCTATGTCCGAGATGGACAGGGCCAGTTGGTGCTCCTCACAAAATTGTTCTGCTAACTATGACCATCCAACTATCCTCAATAAGGGTACTTGCCTTTGTACACAGCTAAGCTTCTAGATACCCTTGGGCCATTAGGCTAGTAGCCTCCTATGAACTGCTATTACCATATTCTGCTCAACAGCCACTGCTTATGTCATCAGTTATATCACATTTTTGGATATGCAGTACTCCCACCAGGGCAGGGTCAGACACTGGCCTGGAGGTCAGGCAGATGTCACCTCATCTTATACCAGACAGATTACAGTGACATGGCTTTAACTCTATCGACATACATCATGGCATGGTTTGCAGGCCCTCTGTTTTCTTGCTGAGAAAGCCTTGTGGTCTCTCCAGCTGTTGCATGTGTTTGGTGATGTACATTTAAAAGAGAGCATTATACTGTATTACTGTTCTGATGAGATTTGAGTTCAGTGCTGTCATACAGTCCTAAAATCTGAATATGATGGCATGATGTATGGTGTACACAACATAGGCTTTAAATACCAGTGTGGACACTTGCTGGTTGAAGTTCAGAGTGCTATATGCATGTGTTCCCAGTGCTGGCATCACTGGGTGTCAGTATAGCAGTGCTGTTGTCAATGCTGTGATTAATATGGAATTCCACTTTTCAGAAGGACAAAATAAAAAAAGACACATTAGTTGTACATCACATGGCTTTGTCCCCATTCATTTGTCTGTGTTAGCTCCTCTTCTACTATGTTATCATCACTGGTGGACTCAATGATTCTACCCAATATGCAAGAATCAGCAAACTTGGTAAGCCAAAGGCCATATATTTTAGCCTGAACTGTTGAGAAATATAATTCAAACAGTGAAGGGCCAAGCACAAATCCCTGTGATTTGCTAATGGTGACAGCTCTTCTGATACAGGTTGATTCACCAACTTTCACCGACTTTTACCAACTTTCGCAGTATGCATTCTGTCAGTGAGCCAATTGGTTATGCATCTATTGACATAAGGATTAATCCCCAGCTGGGAGGGTTTCTCAATGATACCTGCATGGGGGATTGTGTCAAAACACTAGGCCAGTTCACGATAGGCAGTATGCACTGTCTTGGCCTATCACATGGCAGCAATGGACTATGACAACATCACAAATAGCCTATGGTGTGACTCAGCACATACACCTTCCTGATACGGTTGAATTCACACTTCAAGCACACCCTCCATATGGGTTATATTCCCATGCAAGGGTATACATCAACATGCATCCATCTGGGTAGGGGGACAGCACCTGATGCATGCATATACAGAGACATCTTGACTCTCCTCAACTGTGGTAGACCAACATGTGGTTATGGACCTCTTCTACATGTACACTAATCATATTCCGACTGTATGCAACAGACCTTTGTGAGTTGTTAATGCTACATCATGTCTGTTACATCTGATGTCCTCAAAGAGGTCATTGAGGTCATGCATAATGACAACAGTATCTTCTTGTGGAACTTGACCACGTCAAGGCACTTCACACAAATCCACACTGAGGTATTCACTCAGAACTGTCATATGTGACCATAAACAGCCATATCACCAAATGGGTAGACCAGTGTATCACATACTTGGTATTTCACTATGTTGAAATGTGTGACATGACCTATATCTCAGGTCCACTGATCAGTTCCATACATCAGAGGCCTGCTAGGCCCTTTTCTGTCCACTTGTTAAGTGATGGACATTACAGATGATATACAAATGCTGTGACCACACTGCTGCCTGAAGGACTACAAAATGTGGGCAATCATTGACTCCAACTGTGATATTAGTATAATACTGACAGTAGCAACATATATCAATCACCGCTGCCACAGGTGTGACAGCACATACATTGACAAGGCACAAGGGGGGATTTGTTAATTCTGGAAACAAACACACCAACCAAGTATAATGTGAACATTACACCCTATAATCAGGCCAATAGCTATGTGCCCTGTGTGCTGGGGTAGATGGTAAGTTGTACATCTACTAGCATATGGCCACTGGCTGACTACCCCCTTGTATGTAACACAAGTACTGGATATGTGAAGGACATCCACATCAAGACCATAATACCTTCATAGTTCCCAGTCTTCATCTTACCAGTAACTGTGTACAACACACTCTTCTTCATGTACCTCTCTACACAACATCCACTGATGTGTAACTGAAGTGTACATTCGTCACAATGAGCTGTCACACAGCTTATTGGCCATGCCTAGGTATTCTTTTGTGGACTATACATGACTGTCTGATGGTGCAGAACACCAATCAAGTTGTTACACCAGATGCATGTGTGCTATCTGTTCTGCTTATGCACACACTACATACATAGGTGTTTGACGACATTAATGGCATGTATATCATTCATGATAGTGTGGATTGTGCCATACATATATGCCATGCACGCAAGGCAACTAGCCTGTATTGCCCATAATGTTGCATGCAGATATAGCAGTGTCCCTCCTAACACCTCCAGCAGATATTACAGTGCCAGGACAGTGTGTGTGGTTACCCACATAGGGTGTAGATGTATCATAATAGTTATTCAAGTGTGTTTGTGCAGAATCATCTCTTATCGCTGTATATCACATATGATATGTCAGAGCTATGGGATTGCTGATGGTATTATTCTGATATTTTCCATGATTGTGGTTGCTTCTTTTAATGTTGTCCATGAGCCTGTACCTATGCCCACCTTGCTGGAGACCACTGGTGAGAGTACACTCATAATGAGGTGTATCAGTTTGCACAGCTTCACAATATACAACCTACCCAAATTGTATGTCAGAACTGTGACAGATGTCCTCTGCATTATTCGTGTAAGGATGCTTATCTCACACATACATCTTCCACATTGTTATGTCACTTTGTGTGACAGTCACATAAAACACATTTTCACTGTGCAGTCCCTACTGTACCATATAGATATGTGATTGGCATTGCTGCTACAACTATCTTCCATTGACATGCCCTCATCTCCTGTACATTACCATGTTTTCACCTGTCCTCTTTCCCTGTTATCGTTTCTACAATTCATCTGTGTGTCCCTATTCAATACACACACTTCCCATGAGTGTTAATTTTATGTGGCAGTCCATGTCCCATTACAGATCATTTACACAGCATCAATAGATAATGTCTGCACTGTAGATTCACTGTCCTGTATTATGTTTGGACCATATACTACATTCATACCTATCAACTGTTCAGATATTCCTAGGATGTCCACATGTGTTCCTTATCAAATTTGTGTCTTTCTGCCATATCTCTGGGATGATCTCAGGAGTGGTGTGAGTCAATATTACATATTTTTGAGTTCATAACTGTGAGCTGTCCTGATTTGTGCAGAATGTCTAGCTTTTTTCTCATATTTTTCATCTTTTCCTAGTAACATTTTGATTTTCTAGCAAATCATTGGCATGTCATTGCAGATTGAAGTCAGCAATTGATGACAGACATTTCAGTTTCAAACATCAACTTTCTAAGTTTGGGAGAGCAATATTAAAAATCTTTCCCTATTTTTGGGCCTTTGTTCCCCCATAATTTATGGTTTTGTCCAGATTTCTTGCTCTAACAGGTTGAAAGGTATGTTTGAGTTTCATTGTAAGACATTTCTATGTGAAATCTATGTCAAATATGTGTTTATTTGTTTTTAAATGTCTCCACATTATATTGGCCTTTATGCAGATTTGTTTCACTAACAGACTGACAGCTATCTGCGAAACCCTGGTGATCATTGTGGCATTTCACAAAAACCCATGGACCGTATGTTCTCTGCTTGAAACAGAATTGATATCCACATTCAGTTACACAGTGTCCTGGCCAGCAACATTGTTGCCAGACACAAAACCTAGCTTAGACGTGCTGTGAGGCATTAATATGCATTGTGCACTGCCACTCACCTCACACTGCTGTGCAAACATGTAAACTCCATGTAGGCATCACACAGAGCCTAAAGTGAGTTTATTGAATCCAACAGATTATATTTTATGTAGCTTGTGTTGTGTTTCCATTATGGGTAGGGAACACTGTTCTTCTTTTGTCCATGTCCTCTAAGAACACAGGAGTCATTGTATTTCCTGTACACTTTTTACTGACTTTTTACTGACCTCATTGCTTAACTCTTCATCCTGCAACTGCCTTCCTTCTTGTGCGGTATGCACTGTTTAGGCTGAATTAATCTGCTGTTGTTTCACACTACTTTAAATCAATGTGCTGCACATTTAGCTCTTACCTTTAACTCTTATTCTTATTTATTTTACTTTTGTTTACTACGTTTGTCAGACTGGATTCAATGACAAACTATGCCATTGATTTAGTCTGTAAAGTGCCATTTCTACCATTATATATTACTGTAAATTATACAATGTCATCTCTGCAAAGATGGGAAATGTGCATGCTGATTGGACAATCCAACCAGCGTGCAAATTGTAAATCCAAAGTAAAGTAAGTAAGACATCTGGCCGCTAAGGAAGCATGAAGCAGTGACTTCAAATAAACTAAACCTTAGCCTTGGAGGTAGTTCTACCAGAGAATACTATTGCTTATGTATTATCTCAACCAGATTCTGAGCAAGAGAACTTGGCTCCTTTCTAAGCCAGTCTTCTGCCGAAATAAGAAGTGAAAGTCTCTTGTGAAGTGTGTGTCACTGAGCTGCCATAATGTTTAATTGAAAAAGCTCACATGTAAACACTTCCAGGAGGGTTGTACTACATTACATTGCAAATCTCAAAGTTTCGTGTGGAGCACTGCAAACGGGAAATGCCACAAATGTTTCACTGGCTAGGAAAGACTCTGAAATGCAATAGCTCTCAGCATTTCAGGTTCAGTTACCCACTGTACAGTATTTATATAAACTCAGCAATTTGAATTCATGTCCCAGAGTGGTCGTGCAAGTGTGGAACATGAGTGTATTCTTATTTTACTGTTTTTTTTCTGTCACCTGTTGAACTGCGCATACATGTGCTGAAGCCCACTGCATTGTCATGTAAGTATATATGGTATCCTGTCCCGAAATATTTGACAATGTCCCTTGTGAGGCAAGCATTTTTTGCACTCCGCAAAACTTTCGCATTACCTGATGTGTGTGAAAGTATCTGCTTGTACTATGACAAAATGCTTTCATTGCTTGTATGAGTAGAAAGCATATTTGAGCACAACTATTCATTCCACATTGGTGTATGTAATGTAACGTTAGCAGTTCAGTCGGAAGTAACAGACGGCGCTTTGCTTTCCAGTGTTACTCTCCTTTCCTGATCTGATTGTCTGTTACTGATTGACACCTCGGTGACACTCCCCACCTCCCCATAGATGTTGATGACATTTTTCTGCAGGAAAATGGCTTAGAAGTGAGCCGATTCTCCTGCTTGGAATCTGGTTGCGATAATACGTAAGTACCGCAATACAAGTCAGATTAGTTAAACAAGCAAAACTTCAAAAAAATATACAATTAAAGCTCCGAGTAAAGAAATTAAGCCCAAATGCTGTGCATGTAATATAAACAACCAAGTTTATTTTGAAGCACTTTTCGTTGCTGATATACAGCAACTTCCTCAGAAAAAAACTTTTCAAAGTTTCAAATAACATTATTTAAATAGTAAGCTCAGTCACATGGTGCTCGTGTCAGCTGAAAAAACGTCACAACAAATTATCTTCGTAATTTAAGTAAAGCTAAATAAAATATGTTAAACTCTATATTACTTTAACTCAGTAATAAAACATCAATAAAATAGAATAAGAAATAGGGTAAACTAAAAATAAAAAAATATATATGTGTATACAATAGCGACATGGTGAGATTTACTTTATACAAGAACTGGCAGTTTATCACTAATGACAACATACTACTTGATAAATTAGGGCCATCACCTAAAATTGTATTTAGGAGAGGTTGCAATCTCAAAAACCTCCTTGAAAGTGGGGGAAATTTTAACTTGTACAGACACACAGGGATGACTACATGTGTTAGTTGTAAGATGTGTAGGTTTGTTGAAGTAGGGGACACATTTTGTATTAATGGAAGTAAGTACAAGTTAAAGTTTAAACTTCATTGTAATTCCAAACTAGTGGTGTACATTGCTAGATGTGTGGGATGTCCAGCATTCTCCGTGGGAAAAACTGAACGTAGAATGCGGGACAGAATTTATGAACATACCCACGCAATTTCCATCAATAAAATTGACAACCCTTTAGCTAGACACACTACTTTAAATGATGGACATAAATTTGTTTTCAAAGCAATAGATCAGGTACAAGTTAATATTAGAGGGGGCCCCTTTAATTTATTATTAGAGGAATGTGAATTAGTATGGCAAATCCATTTAAATGCATTTTCCTTTCCAAGAGAAAAATGATTCTTGCAACATAGCATGCTTATTAAAACTTAAAAGTCTGAAAAGATAATTAAGTTTCAGACTTTTTAGTATGCATTGACAGCAATATGTAAGTTAGCTAAACTAGAACATCATGTACATTGTCTCCTTTCAAAGGGAAGTTGTTTTTATTGTATACACACATATATATATTTTTTTATTTTTAGTTTACCCTATTTCTTATTCTATTTTATTGATGTTTTATTACTGAGTTAAAGTAACATAGAGTTTAACATATTTTATTTAGCTTTAATTAATTTACGAAGATAATTTGTTGTTATGTTTTTTCAGCTGATACGAGCACCATGTGACTGAGCTTACCATTTAAATAATGTTGTTTGAAACTTTGAAAAGCTTTTTCTGAGGAAGTTGCTGTATATCAGCAACGAAAAGCATTTCAAAATAAATGTGGTTGTTTATATTACATGCACGGCGTTTGGGCTTAATTTCTTTACTCGGAGCTTTAACTGGATATTTTTTTGAAGTTTTGCTTGTTTTTATTTACCAGTTATTTTAGTTAAACAAGCATCTTGAATGCCAGCAGGTCATAATCTCCACAACTGAACCTATGCACTAAATATGTGACCAGGGCAACATATCACGACTACTGCAAGTGAACACTGCAAGCTGTTGAGCCAGAGCTCACTTTGCAACAGTCGAACACCCTCTTATCTCCCAAGGTAGTTCAAATGTAAAGAGTCTGATTTTTAAAAAAGGAAGACTGGCATACCGATAAAAGTATCAGAAAAAAAAGCAACATTTGGCAATAGATGCACTTCCTATTGTTTGGAATAGAATTCTTAGAAGTTCAAGACAAAACAGAAGGGCTGTGGCTGACTAAGTCAAAGTGTGGACTATTTTATCTCACAAAAAGTGGAAGAATACAAAGTAAAGCAAACAAAAACCTAGATAATAACAACACAAACATAACACAACACAAAACTAACACCATTGTATAATAACAATAACCCATGGCTGGGTGTGGGTAATGCTGGACTTACCCACGGTTGGATTTGTTTGGTCACTCGGGCTTCACCCTCTTGACCAAACCATGCCAACCATGGGTAAATCCAGCATTACCCACACCCAGCCATGGGTTATTGCTATATTATACCATGACCCCCCATTAATATTCCAAAACGTGCACGCTGATTGGCCAGCGTGCACATTGTAAATCGACTTATACTAATGGAAAAAGGACCAGTCACCCGGACTTTTTCCATTAGTATAAGTCTCTTTTAAAACACTGTCTTGCTATGTTAAAAGAGTTTAACATAGCGACACAGGTTTAAAAAAAGCAACGGACATCTCCGTTGTTTTTTTTAAAGCTGTCTCGCTATGTTAAACTCCTTTAACATAGCGACACAGTGTGTAAAAAGCAACGGAGATCTTGCTTTCTCCGCTGTTTTTAAATGTCTCGCTATATTAAAGGGGTTTAACATAGCGAGCCAGCTTTAAAATAAGCAACGGAGATCTCCGTTGCTTATTTTAAAGCTGTCTCGCTATGTTAAACCCATTTAACATAGCGAGACAGGTTAACGGAGAAAGCAGATCTCCGTTACTGCCGCTATGTTAAATGGGTTTAACATATGAGACAGCTTTAAAATAAGCAATGGACATCTCCGTTGCTTATTTTAAAGCTGTCTTGCTATGTTAAACCCATTTAACATAGCGAACAGTAAAAGCAATGGAGATCTTGCTTTCTCCGTTGCTTTTGGCCACAGCTCTGATGTACTGCGTAGGCATGCGCAGTACATCAGAACTGCCGCGGATACCAGACAGCTGCAGAAGGGCAGCAAAGAGGCATTATACAATGCCATTATTTAAGAAAAGTAATTATTTCTTTTCTTAAATAATGTCATAGTATAATAGCAATAACCCACTTCTGGGTGTGGGTAATGCGGGATTTACCCACGGTTGTCTTTGTTTGGTCCCGAGGGCGAACGCCAACTGTGGGTAAATCCCGCATTAGCCACACCCAGGCGTGGGTTATTGCTATATTATTATCCTAAATCAGCTTATTGTTGCTATCTGTTGCTCTATTTTTTAAACAAAATTATTAACAGAGAGATAATTATGTAATGTTAGATTTTGTGAGGTACTTACCAGATGAAGACAAAGTGTGTCAGCTGAATAGGAATATTATTTCAATATATAACATATCAAGTGATGATCTAAACAAATAACTACACAGATAGGTAAATACATAAAGCATAGTACCATCTCATAGCAGTCTCTGCACTGAATGCATGAAATAAAAAAGAATTTATTTCTGGAATCTAAGACAAAAATGTAGCACTGACCCACTTCTCAAAAATATGTTTTCCTGCTTACAGTTTCATTTTTCATATTTTAAATAGCAGCAGAATAGAAAACATATCCAAACTTTATCATCATAAGGGACTTGTGTAATGAGAACCAATTTAGGTCAGTGCATTCATTTACATTATCACTGCATGCTTTTTACTTACAGGCAAAGAAGGGATAAGATCTATAACTGAAACAACACTTATATTTCCTCAAGTCTTCAGCACACATTTCACTCACCTTTTTAATTAAACTTTCTGACTTACTTCACTCACTTTGTTAAACTACTAGCTTCCTGACATAGAAAATGGCTTGACATTTCTGTTTCAAATTGTAGGATGATCTGAAACAGACATTTGTTCAAGAAACAAAATCTTCATATCAGAGGGACCATAATACATAAACTATTAAGAGGAAGGTATGAAACTAGTAGACATATTAGCCAGTATATTCTGTCTGCTATGTATATTATTCCTTCTGTACTTTCCTGATGTATTATTTAATCAATTAGTTTGTGAAATGACATTAAGTGCTAGTGGAGTTCTTTGCCTAACAGTGCATGTAGGCGTTTGCTGTAGCTGCACTATACTTAAATGACAAATGCAATATCTGCCTGCAGCTGAAAGCAACATGGTGAAATAGTTTATTTCCCAAGGCAATTATGCCATGCTGAATGTCAGCTGTATGTAAGGCAACAAGAAAACATCATGTTAGGGTGTGACATGAAGTGATGGCAGAAGATTTAATATCTTTGGGATATTCTTTCAGCATGCCCATCTTTAAAAATGTGACTGGAAACATCCATATATCATTTTCTCCTATAATGTTTGTCTACTGTCAGGTTTTACATCAAATGCAGGAGAAAGCAAATCACTTCTTTTTCAGTGAAATAAACTGCCACTTTCTAAATCCCAAAACAACTTATATAATAGGCTTGTTTGCAAATTTCAATTTTTTTATTAAAGATCTCTTTTGAACATAACTGTAGCTTTGTCATTTGGTGCCCTGTGTAGAGCCCTCCATCCCTCCATCAAGTTAAAGCTGAGAATAAATAAAAAAGAAAAACATTGTCTCAAAGTTGCACATAAAATTATTTTCTGCTCCTTCAGCAATAGTATGCTATAACAAGCAAGCAAGCTACTTTTGGCCGTTCTTAGGACAAGCTCAGCTTATGTTAAATGCTACAGTTGAGCAATAAATGTAGCATCAGCATTTATGTCAGAATTCTACTGCCACACCACTGGCACCTGAGGAACATGCCACTTGATAGCTTGCACTTTGGGCAGTTGTCCCTTTTGCACTGCCCTAACTATCTGCCTGTTTTTGAAGGCACTTCCTTTAGAAAGTTATGAAGTGAGCTCCATATAGCTGTGATAGCATATGGGTAGTATAATCAGGCAGGAATTTCAAAACTACTGCTGGAACCTTTAAAGGTTTCTCACCTCCAGTGCTAAAGGCAGGAGCTGAAGAAAGAATTAAAAAATGAAATAGCTAATTTAGGCTGGTGAAAGCCTTGCTTAAGTTTAATATTTAGGACAATTATCCAAACATTTTTAATGTTTTCTACAGAAAGGCAATTTAAATAAATAGCCTGAGATATGGTTCAGTCTTGCTACTGACAAGTCATGCCAGAAAATTTACTTTCCATTTCTGGTTGATCAAATCCTAACAAAAATGTATTACAGGGTTTATACTATAGCAATATAAAATTATGTTGTCATGAACACAAGCCCAAAGGCAAAACAATTGATCTTTTTATGTTGTCATGAACACAAGCCCAAAGGCAAAACAATTGATCTTTTCTGTGAAAAAGTCCTCTTTTCCAGTAAACCCGGCCATCGTCAATTTTCTATACCTTGCATCACATCTATTATCAGTGGACTCAAAAATTGCTGTCAAATTTCTGTAAGTTTCGTTTCTATCCTATTATTTGGTTCTCTCAATAGCCCTCCATTTTGGTTTGGCTAATGACAACCAGTTATAATTTATCAAGGGCTTTGATTTAGCAAGGCCATTATGTACACATTGCAATAAACTGCAGGTGCTTCTGAAAATAAGATATACAATCGTGTGCCATTGGCACGACAATAAAAATAAGGGAATATACCATCTGCTGGCATTTATCAAGCAAGTCATACATGCTGAGAACAAAATTGGTAATGATATAAACCAGAGCGACTTTTAAATGAAAAAGCATTGTGTGGCTAAGGAAGTCTAAAGAAATCTCAGTGACTATAAGTTTAATCCTTTCTGTAAAAAGTAATTTAGAATTTGTGATGATTTTACCAACAAGTCCACATTATTTTTAAGAGAGTCTATTGTACAGCAAGAGTAAAGTTTCATAACTGCAGATAAATGTAGAAGAATGGCAGTAGTTGGACTTCTGTTAAACCCTACTCACATTATTACGTCTTGAAACTGAGCCATTCCCTATGTCTGAGGCCTATTTAAAAAGCCTTAACAAGTTAGTATAGTTCAAGTCCTTCTACTGTGAGATGAATGCTGACTCAAGGAGCAAAACATAGGATGAATTAAGAAAGAAGGCTACTGGCTTTACACGATATAACTGAAAATATGTTTTAATCTGCGGACCAAAAAATGTAGCGTTCTGTTTATTGATCTCATAACTGAGCTACTGTATCCATTTATTTAGAAATTTCCTCAGATACTAACTTGGTTAATTGCAATTCAGAACTATGTGTTTTTATAACGTCTTTATCAATTAGAAAACAGTTGTTCCATAAATGTGTTGATACTTCAAATCTTCACTATTTTCGGAAACCAGTCATACAAAATAATAAAGCATGTTCCATCATGTGTATGAATAAATTAGTAAGCAAGTCCTCTCTGATTAAATATGTCGATATACTGAAATCACATTATTCAGACAATGATGAATCATTGTCTGTTAGCCTTGGTACTTAAAAATAAAAGAATGCTTTCAGCAGCCTTACCTCTTCTCAGCCTGACTCCAGCTTCCTAGAAACATGTATACTCATTTTTAAATACAGCATTTTGTAGCCAAGCCCTTTGTTGATAATGAATACTCTGAGACAAGGGTTTCTTGAAGCCTACCAAAAACTACTGCCAGTAAAATAATTATTTAGCCTTTATTGTACTTTCAAGAACACTCCATTGCAAAATATTTTATCATTTATTTTCTAGTATATAAACAAATCTTTCAGGAAAGGTACATCTGGCGAGATTGTACTGAAGTCTTTTCAGGCTGAACTCAAATTTCTAAAACACACAGCATCAACGAACTGTCAGGTGTGAAAAATACCAGTAAAAAAACAGCATTCTTATCAGTAATCAACTGGTTATGCTCTGGACCATATGCTCATCAAAGTATAACAAATCTAAATGTAAAAGCATTGAAATATATTCCTTCAGAAACTACAATAATTCCTCCCTATTATCAGACAGGACTAGTATGCTTATACAGAATGAAAATACTGAAGCCTTCTTCATTTCTTTAACAGTTTACTACCACTACAAGACATTTAGTGTCCACTCTCCTCTCTCCAAAATACTAGAGAGATGCATACACTCTCAGGTCTCAGACTACCTCCTTACTGACAACCTCCTTTCCAATACTCAGCATGGTTTCTGACCAAACCATAGCACCACCACTGCCTTACTCTCCTTTACTAACACTATCCTTCAGCATAAAAACAATGGCTATCTCTCCTCTGCTACTTTCCTAGACCTATCTAAAGCATTTGACATGGTCCCACACAAACAACTTATCTCTGTCCTCAATAACCTATCCTTCTCACAATCAGTCACCAACTGGTTTCAGAGTTAACTGTCTGATCACCATCCATCCTTGGACCCTACTCTTCTCTGTATTCACCAATAATCTAGCCTCTGCCACCAAACATGGCACACTCATACAATATGCAGATGACTCAACCATCATTTGCTCAGCCCAGTCCCTACCCAAACTGCAAAAAGTCACACAGGAAGCCTTTTCCTCTGTTGAAACTTGGTTATCCGATGCCCAATTAATACTCAACCCAAATAAAACTAAACTACTCATCTTCCAACCCACCAAACATACTCAAAACAACTCCCACTTTAACATCACAGCAAAAGACAACACCACTATATACCCAACTGAACACACCAAATTGCTAGGAGTGGAAATAGACAATAAACTAAAATTTGACATTCACATATCCATGACCATAAAAAAAGTCCACAAAAAACTAGGAGCGCTATGCAGAAATAAGCAACTTCTCACCAAAGCAGCAAAGATTTCAATAGCAAATTCCCACCTTATCTCCACCCTACTTTATGCCTCTCCAATATATACCAACCTAAGGCAATATGATCTAAACAAGCTAGAGACCTGCTACAACAAAATCGCCAAATTCGCCACAGGGGCATCCTACCGTAGTCACCACTGTCTCTCACTTGCTGAACTGGGCTGGCTTGAACTCCCTCACCTCCTTCAATGGTATCAACTCTCATTCGCCCACAAACTAGTAAACCATCCACTAAATGTCCTATCCCTCCAGAATCTAGTCCAACCCTATCGCACCACCAGACCACTAAGATCCAGCAACAAAAATCACTTGCAGATCACTAAAGCCAATAACTCTGCTGGTGAAGCACTATTCTCTTGCACCATAGCCAAATTATGGAACTCCCTCCCACCCACAATTACCTCCGTACCATCATGCACCAACTTCAAAACTTTACTAAAAGCGCATCTAAAAACATGCTGGCTATGCCCTTGCAACTCCCACTCTAATATCACCCACCCCATCCAACCACTACCTTTCTTTCCACTCCACTAACTACCTTGATTATAGCAAGCTCAGATGTTCATAAGCCAGTACTTATTATACAGCAGGAACTTTTTCCTGTAACATTTGTTAATGTCTGTTATGCACTTCACAGATAAAGATTCTAGTTGTCTACTGATGTACTATGTCCTTCATCTGTAAATATGTTGTAAGTAATTGCTATGTAAATTGTTAATCGCTATGTAATCCAATGTAACTACTGTCTGTTTATTTTAACTGTGGAGCTTTTCTCCACGGGCCTCCGCTGAAAATGGACCTACGTCCAGTCGGACACTCCCGGTCAACAAATATAAATAAATAAATAAATAAATACATAAATAAATAATTTAGTATCCAGAAATAAACATGAAGAATTTTTAGCTGTGTTAAATCAAGCAATTCATTAATGAAAACTGCCTGAAAATCTCATAAACTCCAAATACTTTGTTGTCCTAGATTTACTATACACTGTAAGAAAGCAGTGTAAAAAGTTTATCAGACAGATGAAACCTATCTGAAACAAATACAGATGAAACGTATTTGAGACAAATACAGACATCTGCAATAATATCTTGGGAGTCAATCTAGCCACAGCTATGGCAGCTTTTTAATTTTATAGAATATTGTTTTACAGCTTCAGTTTTAATCACTGTTGCTAAATGTTAATCCCCCTCTAAATTACATTATGCATATAGTAGCAGTTGAATCTCTGGAGGGCGTACATGCTGTTATGTTTAAGGTTTGGGCACTTATTATTTTTTTTTGTTTTTTTTTTATTCCTTCATCCAATTATCAACAGTACTATGTTGCATACTAATATTGTAGAGTGATTGTCTAACCTTGAGGAAACATCACAAATATTGAAAACTACTCTCAAACAATGCAAAACTGGACAATGTAATCACTTTGGTACCTAATCTTCTGTCAGATAAATCGGAAATTAATTTTGTCACCTTACCTTATGAAGTAGAGAATGACAAGTGGGCTTCTAAAAATGCATTTAATGAGTTAGCTGTCTTATTCTAGACAACACTGATTCATGACACTAAAGGCCTCAAAAATGCAGGACACAAGTTGCTGCAATACACAACCAATGCATCTTTCATCACCTGCTGTAAAAATATTGACTTGGGGAACATACAAATGAGAAATAGCCTTTGTCTATTCATGCTTAAGGTATTCATGGATATGATTGTTATTAAGAAAAAGAACTTGCCAAATCCCTGCACCTGTGCCAGTTCCACAGATCATGGCTAAAAGAGCACATTAGGCATTACACTCTCTAGCCTGCCCACTGTAATATCCAGGGTTAGTTATTTTAAGCTCTTACATGTTGCATTCATGATGATCTTCAAATGTTGAACAACACAAAAAAGTCCATTGAGCTCCAAGATTTTCAAATACAACTGTTCAAGGACTTTTCAATAAAATTAACCTATATACATTAATTCTTCTCTGATCAGGCACTTTTGTTATAAGCATGGACTATCACCTCTTTCAAATGTGAGACTACTTTAGTTGTCAAACTGAGAAATGTGGTTTATCAAATCTTTTCATTTGACTCAAGTGCCTTTTCAACATTCAAATATGTTGATTGGGGTACAGAAAATACATTATATAAACACCTCACTGTTGTTATTATACCAATAACATCAGCAGATCGACATTAGTTCCCCACCATACCTGGAATTTCACAGCTCTTCCTGGTCTACTTGGTTTATTACACCAAACAGTTTTGAACAGAAGTGACAGCATATTGTCCTAACTTTCCAAAGTACACATGTTCTATACTAGTAATGTCTTTCAGCTTTTCCAGGTTAAGGGTTGCCACAGCTGATCACCGGTCCGCTTATGACTGGCAGTGGACTTTTACGGTGTCGAGTTGCCAGCCTGGTAACCAACCTTCAAAGAAGGCACACCCACTCATGCATGCACCTACCTGCATGTCTTTAAAGTTCACTTGACCATGGGGAGGACATGCAGACTCTGCACAGAAGGCGCTCCAGCCAAAAATCGAACTGGAGAACCTCTTGCTGTGAGGTAACAACGACCCATTGAAAACAGCTCAGTGTATGCAAGCGCCAGTTCTGTGGCACATTGAGATACAGCCCCAACTATGGTGCAGGTGACATGAGTTTGAATAGTAGCTCAGGTGTCTGTAGGAGCTGGTAGGGAGGATGGGAGTGAAGGGTCACTGCTAGTTTTCCCACCCTGGTGGGAGAGACGTGGCTGAGGCTCACCCAATTGAGTGACACCTAACAGGAGCACTAGGTGTTAACCCTGTGGAAATCATGTCCATCAAACCCCTGCTGCTGTGTGCAAGCTGCAGAGTGAGCTGAGGGGAACTCAGCGTATGTGGGCACACTACCCATAAAAGGGCAGCTATAACAGAGTTTGGAGGAGCCACCATGAGGGGAGAGCTTTGCTAGTGCAGGGAGTTGGCTGCTCCACAGGACCAGCAAACTGTCCCACTTCCTACCATGCAAATCCTGCTGTGAGTAGATGAGCTCTTGAGAGATTCCTGGGATGCATGTATAGGCCATAAGGCTCTTGCATCACCCAGGAATTTCTGGTTCCTACAACTATGGAAAGAATGGCTGATTGAATGTTGAGAGAAGACTCATCATTTTTGGGTGCAGCAAAAAAATAAAAAAAAAAATAGATCGGTGAAACCAAAAACTGTTTAATCTCATTGACTTGCTGATGTCGATATGATCCGCATGTGCAACTCACCACTTTTTGTTGCAGTTGAGACTGAAGATGTTATCATTCATGTACTCTTCACTGATTACTTCATGTACATTTCACTGATTGCTTCAAGCCCTATAGCATCAACTAATTAGTAGCCCCAAACACCAGCAATTACACACAGTCGTTCTGTTATTTTAGACAGCACACACTCACTACCCTCAACAGTTTATGAGTAAAACAAATAGACAATATATATCTCAGATATATAAACAGTCCTGCATCCTACATCCTAAATGAGGAATACTAGTTTGAGAATAGGATCAAGTTTTAAATGAGACAGCTATGGCTTTGTTTATATGTACATATTTCAATGAAATATCATTACTAGTCTTCTTCTGGAAATGCTGATAATAGGTCAGCTTTCCATTTTGGAAGTATTAACCTCTTGGTAGCTATTGGAACAATTAGTAACATACCTTGGGATTTAGGGCATGCCTTACCATGATGATAGACTGCCTTCATAGTTACTGCTGTCACCAAGATGAGGCCCAAAGTTCATTATCAATTAACAAGGTGAAAGCTCATTACTAATTATTAATCCCACATTTACTCATAGCAGGATTTGTGATGAGGAAAAGAATTGCAGGTATGTAGTTAGACAAAAAAAGGTATGAACTTAGAAGTTATATGCACCTCAGCTGTACAGATTTTCATAGAATCTCCATATTTTTTTCCTGATATTTTTGGTCTTTTTCTTATAAAATTGTGGTTTTTGGCAAACCACTGGCAAATCATTGAGGACTGAAGTCAGAAAATAATAATACACACGAGTTTCAAACTTCATACTCCAGAAAATACACACTAATGCAAAAACTGTTATTCCATCAACTTTCTAAGTTTGTAAGAGCAGTATTTAAAAACTGTCCCTATTATTGGGCCTTTGTGCCCCATTAGTTATGGCTTTGTACAGTTTCTTGCTCTAAGAGATTGAGAGGGATGGCATGTATTAGTAATGAGAATATAAGAAAAGAGGCATGTTACATTAAAACAGGCCCTGCATTGCTGCAATTTGTTTTTGATAACATTAAGAGGTATAAACGGGAGCACAGTGCAATAGCTAAAAGGGGGCAGGAATCAGAGAAAATCACACTAGGGAAACAGGTTTAGAAAGGTATGGTAAGAATAGAAAGGGGAGGTGGTGTTGTTTTTGTGGGAAAAGTGTCCACTTGTTTTCCTCAAGAGGAGAGCTGGGGAGGCATGTAACTGAAGGAATGGTTAAAGGATTAGTGTAGGTAGGAGGGTAAGAAGAGCGAAGTCAGGCACATATTGCATGCAAAGGGAGGACACAGCACTGCAGAGAATTTTGATAATAAACATGCAAGGGCACTGACACAAAAGGGAGGGCTACACCTTGATGGGTGATAGAGTGGTTGTCTCCAATACTGCAAGGCCTGTGAAATCCCCAGGAGGATGTTAGACAGCACCCTGTCTACCTTCTATGCCTGGTCCTGCCTTAGGTGTTGCTGAAAGGGCTGGGCAGTGATGTGATCCTAATAGTCACAAGAATGTCCTTTTCCATGTACAATGTGAACATGGTCAAACATCTTTACACTGCCAACACCTGCTTCCTGTTGCTCACATACTTAGCAGAGCCATCAGTGGTAATGATGGCACTCCCATCTGATGAAGCACCACAAGTGGTAGAAGATGTGGTCACCTTGTTGTCCAGTGGTGCAGCCACAGAGGTGACCGCCTGAGGAGATCCAGGGGCTGTCTGGGCCTGCTGGGAGAATGTGGACCCAGGCATAACCACTGGCACTGCTGTGGCAGCTGCTGTACATAACTGGGAAATAAAAGGAGAAAATAATATAATAGATACCTATAATAAAGTACTAAAGAATTGATAGCAACAAAGGAAAGGAAAGGAGAGAAAGAGAAATTGGTATAAAATCAGTATATTACCTCTAAAACACATTTTTATGTCTAATGACATCATGCAAAGTATTAACATAGTTGCAAGAAAATTAGAAAGCTGCTAAGTAGCACAGGTGTTTGATATGTAAAAGGAGCAAGGCTATGCTGCATTATCCAAACAAGGTGGTCACAGGTAAATATTCTGACTATGTACTACTTACTTGGCCTGTTATGGTCAGGTGTATGAGTGTTACTATACCCACAAAGTGCTGGGAGATCACTGAGAGTCACTGATCACATGCCCATCTATGTCTATCATGTACTGTAACACTTGCATGTGTACAAGTCTACAACTAGAAGAGTCAGATTAATTACCTGAGCAGCTGTTGTCATGCTGATAATAGCATAGCAGCCTCACTGCAAAATCCTGTACATGCACACATATCCACACTTAGCACACTAGGGGTGACTGATATGCATACTGCAGACATGTAATGCAATAATACAAGCTTCTAAGGCAGGTGCATCTAAATAAAGTATGTAAAGAAATATGCACCACTGCACCTGGAAAACCTTTCCATCCTCCACTAGTATAGGAGAATATTGTCCTGTATGACATCCTTGGCAGTATACCAAAACATAACCATTTGGTTACATGCATAAACATACTATTTCCCTCTATGGATGCGAAAGTTACTTACAGTACATCTCAGGTGCTCTTATTGTGACCTCTACTTCCCATCACCTCAGAAGCTCAGGATGGTGTCATCACAATTAACTGTAATGCTGCTTGCACTGCTCATCAGAACAAGGTATGCCAGTATCATCCAAGACATTCTTGGCAAGAACAATGACAGGTATCCACCTTATAATGGGGAGCCTCACAGGATTCCCCAGACAGGTGCTCCTAGTGGTCCCTGTGTAGTAAATCAAAGAAGATTTTTGATTCCTTACTGCATCACTAGCAAGGTAAGGATGGAAGGGAAAGATGGAGGGCAACCTGCAACACATAGTGCTGTTACAAGACATGGAAACACTCTAGGTATTATTCAATTTATGCTTCTCCTAGTTATGCGTGTTTTGTGTTTCTGCAGCTGCTGTGCAGCTTAGTGCATTTCTGTAGCAAGATATCTGGCAGGGTTTCTGAAATGTCAGGCTAAAAATGTTGGCAAGTCAGAGTAGCATAAAGGTGCGAGAAATGGCATAAAATGTATGCATTACCTGCATGGGGCTTAATTTAGTGAGCAAATGTGCTCTTTAGCACCTTCATTGGCTGTAAATGTTAAATATATTACATGGCATCCCTAGCGTTGTCGCCTCATAGTTGGACATTGCCCGTTCGATTCTCAGTTAGAGCATCTTCTGTGTGGCAACATGCATGAATGGGCGTTCCTTAGTTGAAGGTTGTGCGTTAGGCCCAGCAAGCCAGCACGTAAAAATCTACTGCCAATCATTAGCAGACCGGAGTTCCGCTGTGGCGGCCCCTAACTGGGAAAAGCCGAAAGACACAACACAACACAACAACATTCATGCATTCTCGGTGAGCGTTACAGGTGCTCATGTGAGTTCAAGAGACTAAGAAATCATCCTGGTGTGACAGGCACAACACATAGAGTAATTCAGAAACATTCATGAGTTGTCCTTTGTAGCATTAGTACCACACTCAGAGTCTTGAATTTACATAATACAAACCTCAGGGACCACCAAGATCCTCACTGTACTCTGGAAGAATACTGATAGCAGCACAACTGAATTTGGCCAGATGTGCACATATTTTTGAAAAGGAAGCAATATATGTTAATTGTGAGGTAAGTCTTAAGTTTTTTTCTGTTTTTTTCCCTTAGATGCATTGCCTTTAGTAGGTATTTGTTATGTAGAAGTGCATAAACAAACTGGCTATTTTAATGTAGTGGGAGAATAAGTAAGCTGCTGTAGCAGTAAAAAGTGCAGTCAAAGAAGGTGTACTAAGGGGAGGTTAACTATGGCCAAACTGCTTGAAGTGAAGAAGCATTTTCAACACTAAAGGTTGGAAGCATATTTTTGGAACTGCTGTGTATTGCCATTGTGATACTTAGAACAAAATTATGCATGTGTCAAGTGGATGTCTGCTGTTACATGAGGGTGTGCTCATGACTTTTGTAAACGGTCACACTAGAGGTACTAAGTACTTATTGTACATGCAGCCGTGCACTCATTGGCATATGTGTGCGCGGATATTGTGAGATGAGATTTTTTTTATTGAATGTAACAGTGGAGATAATAATTAAGGCATTTTTTTATATGTACTGTGACTGGTTGTAAATAGTTGCAGTAAAAATGATACAGAATACCCATCAGAATTGCACAGTATCACAGATATTTGCAACAACACCCTTGCATATCAGGATATACAGAATATAAACCAAGAAGAAACTTTGCAATTTGGAGGGTGTGATGTTTACTTTCTGAATTATGTCATGCACTTAGTTCATGTAATAAAAATCAAACTGCAAAATACATGCTATAAAATAATCAAGTAAAAAATAGTAGGTTGTCCATAGTTGAGTTAAAAGTGGAATATCCTTTATCGAAACACACAAACAAGCAATCCTGTTTGAGTATAATGAAGAGCATCAAAACTATTCCTTATTTATATATAATCAGGTTATTTGGAGCAAGGGAGTAGTTACAGAGGGTGGTTCTGTTAAGAGCAATAAAAACATTAAAATCATTCCTTTAGCCAAGTCCCCTTCCTCCTTAACACAATAGTGTAAACAGAGACTGTGCTATCTAAAACTGAAACTGAAAAGCTAGAGACAAATTACAATCTAAGACCAGTTTATTAACACTTTGTATAGGCTAACCAACTAAGATACGCAGAATATACACATATAATCTAGCCATGGTTGAGGAACTCATGCCATGGCTGCAGGCATCCTGTTTCTGTACAGGTTTTGTCTTTTAAGTGTGGACTGTATAGGTTCATAGGTTCATTGGTAGGTAATAGGCTATCTGCCCATGAGCATTTATAAGCCTAGCCAGAATGTGTTGGCTTTCACCTCCCTTTTAAAATAGTTTCCTGGGCCTCTGTCTAGCAGGGTCACAGAAGTGATCCCAGGGGTAAATATACGATTTCCCATCCACTCGTCAAGATTTCTCTTGAAGAGAGTCAGTGAGGGGCTTTGCCTAACATAAACTGGGATTCTATTCCAGAGTGAGGGAAGTCTCTTTGACAGGAATCTATCCCTCGAGCATGTCCTGTTTATTGTTGTGCTGAGGTTTAATTCACTGGAGCATGTGGCTCTAAGAGCTTTGGTTTTCTTGAGGTAGAGCATGTCCATTAATTCTGGGTTGGACATGGCCTTATACGTCAGGCAGAGATCACCACTGAGCAGGCAGTAAGCAACCGAGTAGAGCTGGAGTTTCTTTAGTCAAGCTGCATAGGGCATCTCTTTGAGGCCCATGATCCTCTTGGTGAGGTACTTCTGTGGTCTTTCCAGCTGTCGCAGGTGTTGAGTAAGGTATATTCCAAATGGGGCATTGTACTCTATTATGGTCCTAATGAGTGATGAGTAGAGGGGCACAATGACCTCTCTTGATCTAGAGGTGAACCCTTTCGTGATTAGGTGGGCTACATAGAAGGAATTTCTAGCCACTTTGGCAATGTAATTATCAAAGGAGAGGTTGCTATCTACCAGGGTCCCCAGGTCCCTAATTACATCCTCCGTACTTAGTGGGTTACCACCTATGTGATAATTTGTGGGCACTTTATTTTTCCCAGAGGGGATGACTATGCATTTTTTGGCATTCAGCTTGAGGCCATGGTTCTGACACCGGGTATCTGTCTCTGTAAGACCCTTCTGGAGGATGTCTGTGTCAGCTGAAGAGTCTACACTCAAACTGTTTAAAACAAAAACCAAAACAAAACTGGAAAGCAGAACCAAGCTGGATAAAAATGGCACGGACTGTTTTATTCAAGGTAAGCACTTTCAGCTAAGCAAATGCCCAGCCTTCATCAGACAAAAGTCACTCCACACAGCTCTATTTTTATATAAAAAAGTAGTTCACATTCATTAATCGTTAATAAACCAATCACTGTCATGAATCAATTTAAAATGGTTACACCTATAATCATCATATTATAAAACCTTCCTTTCTTAATCTTTTTAGTCAGTGTCCAACAAGTTAATAATGCTAACGCATCTTCTGGGCAGTCAAATGGTAGTGGTAACATCAGGAGACATAGTGGAGAGGTTTCGTACGGTCCAGTTAATGAGTTATCGGAAAATGTTAATGAAGTTAATAATGTTGCTGCTCCACCTACAATGGCTAACTTCTTGGGTAAAAAATATTTTTTTCAAGTATCTAATGATTCAGATGGGACAGCCATGAACAGTGAGCGGTCGGTGAGTAACTTTGTTGACAGATTGAATACTTTTGACCACAAATTGTTTCGTTGTAAAAAATTGCAACTAGAAGTTGCTTACTTGCAGGAATGTATTACGAAGAAAGTTGTGCCTAAGGGCTTACGCCAGTGGCGTTATCCTGCAGGTTTGCTATGCAATTCTGTTTTCCATCAAGAACTTTTAACCCTCTTTGATAAACAGGGTTTTGAATTTTTGCTGTCTTTAATTAATTTTTATGGAACTGAGATTATTGGTCTCAAAGAGGAACTTGAAGTTTTGGAGTCTAGCTTGGTGCAAGACAATGATTTTTTGAGATATAAATATGACTATCTGAGAATTTTCTCAAGTACTGAAGCTTCTATTTCTAAACTGGTTCTAAAAAAAAAAATGTAAAATGGACAGAGACTTGTCAGATTATGCAAACAATAAAGCTTACCCCCCTCCCCCGTTGGTAGTACAGAATTCACCTATGGGAGGTGAAAAGTCTAAAAATTCTACTACTTCAGATACTAATAATGTTAATCAAGAACAAACGCCTGTGCGCAGAAGTGAACGTATTAGGGGCCAAAATAATTCAACTAATGCACATGGTCAAAACCAAAATCAGGAATTTGCTCATATTGATAATGAGCAGGGTTTTCCCAGGGACAGGAACATCCAGGACAACAATACCAGATTGAGCAAGAGGGGTCAAACACAGAAAAAGAGAAAAGGAAACCAATGGAGGAGAAGACATATCCTTTAGAGATAGGACCTGAGATCCTTACAACCCAACGTAGTGACTTTAAGATATTTAATTACACTGTTTTAACTGTTGAGCAACCCCTGATTGACTTTTTTTCAAAAGGTTTGTCGTTCATTCCAGATAAAAGGAGTGATCTTGTAAAAACACTTATAGATCTTAAACTGTATGTCCGTAAGCTGAATTTGGCTGTGTCTTTGGGAAATACACCTGCATTTCTTAATTCTTTTAGAGTGTCAAGTGTATTCAACCCACCTCTGCATTCTGGGTTGAATATTTTTGAAAAACTATGTGACATTGATTTTAGGGCTGGCTTAATAATAACATACAGGATTTGAGAATAAGAAGTAACATATCCAAACATGAATTAGATTTCATCTCACTTCTTAATGAATGTAATGTTAGAGTCATGAAACCAGATAAGGGTGGGGGTCTGGTTTTCATGGACGAATATGTGTATGAAAACAAAATGCTCATGCATTTACAATCTGATACATATTTGAGATCCAGTCTTAATGAAGTGCATGTAGCCTATAAGAAAATCAGGGGAGTGTTGGATGATCTCTTTCTAGAGGGTAGTATTGATTGTAACACCTTTCACTATTTGTCCATGCCAGCACCAAATGTTCCTACCATTTTTGGCACACCCAAAATTCACAAAAATCTAATTGATCCCCCTTTAAGGCCCATAGTGGACGGACGGGGTTCTATTACTTATGCTTGTGCCAAGTATATTGATGGTATCCTTAAACCATACATCCAGGGGGAACCTCAGATCTGTAAAGATTCCTGGGATTTTTTGGAGAATTTTAATAAAATTGAATACCATTCGGATGTGATCTTTTGGTGGTAGATGTTAAAGATCTTTATACAGTTATACCTCACCAATTAGGTATTGACTGGACAAGAAATTTCATGTTAGCTAAAAAAGCCACCAATATACAGATGTACCTAGTGGAAACTCTACTAGATGTAGTGTTATCAAACAACTTTCTGGTTTTTAAAGACCAGTTTTTTCTCCAAAATATAGGAATTGCCATGGGGTCACCCTGTGGGTGTAGTTTTGCTAATAGCGTTATGGCGTTTTGGGAATGTAACTGGCTGTTCAATAGTGAACTGTACCAACAACATGTCACTTGGTATACTAGATACCAAGATGACATGTGTTTTATCTGGAAGGGCCCGCAAAATCTTATCCCTGAGTTTATTGACAATATTTCTGGAATGACTGACTTTCTAGAATTTACATATTCCATAGGAGTTGATGAAATGAACTTTTTGGATGTTAAAATCTGTAAGGACAAAACTAATAATAAATTTAAGTCTTTAATTTACAGAAAGCCAACCCATTCAAATAGTTATCTCCATTTTTCTAGTTGTCACCTTCCATCAAAAAGGAGTGCAGTGAAGGGGCAATTTGTCAGGGCTGCCAGAATGATCTCAGATGATACTGATTTCATTGAGGAATGTGACAATATCAGTAAAATGTTTCTGAGTAGAGGGTATCCTGACAGTCTTATTGTGGGGACGTTGCAGGAAGTTCAGGGCAAAAGGACCACTGGGCATTTTAAGCCTTTGTTGGGTGGAGGTTTGATGGGTAGAGCTAATAATGACATCATGAATACGGATTCCCCTGTTCACCCTAGAATTAACTTTTTGTTCACATACAGTGTGGACTTTAAATTTATAAGGGAAGTAGTGGCTAAGAATTGGAGCATTATACTAGAAGACAGAGCTCTAGTTATGGTTTTGGGTACATTTCCAAAATACACATATCAAAGGGGTATTAACCTCAAAAACCTTGTTGAAATGGTCGTAGATAAACCAAAAGATAAAATAAAGGGTATGTGAAAATGTGGTATGTGCCCACAATGTAAATTTATTCACAATGATAAGAAAGTGTACATTAACAGGAATAATTATTTTATCAAGAGTAATTACAACTGTGATACACAGGGAGTAATATATGTAGCTTTATGTGAGAAATGTCCTTCCTTCTATATAGGCAAAACAGAGAGAAAAATAAAGAAAAGAATTTATGAACACCTGTATGCCATAGGTAGGAAGGACCTCACAAATGCACTTGCTAGGCACATTTTAGATTTCCCGGATCATTGTTTTGTATTTGTGTGTTGTACCAGGTTAGAAATGATATAAGAGGAGGACCCTGGCAGTTGTATCTGGAAGAGCAAGAGTTATTTTGGCAAATTAGAACATGTGCTCATCTCCCCCCAGAGTTAAATGATTTTGCATCCATAATAAAGTGTGTGCTTAAACTTAAAGCTCTTCTTAGGTAAATGCTATTTGGCATTTTGTATAGCATTTTATAGCAACTTTAATGTGAGACAGCTTCTCTTTGAATAATATATTTAATTATTTTACTATCCTTAAGCATTCAGTTTTTTATGCTATTGAGTGGTTTTTTAATGTAGCTTGTAACTTTGTTGTATTATATACACTTTATATCTGTTTTTTTGTATGAATAGGTGCTTCTTGAGTAAACATTTGTTTGACACTGACTAAAAAGATTAAGAAAGGAAGGTTTTATAATATGATGATTATAGGTGTAACCATTTTAAATTGATTCATGACAGTGATTGGTTTATTAACGATTAATGAATGTGAACTACTTTTTTATATAAAAATAGAGCTGTGTGGAGTGACTTTTGTCTGATGAAGGCTGGGCATTTGCTTAACTGAAAGCGCTTACCTTGAATAAAACAGTCCATGCCGTTTTTATCCAGCTTGGTTCTGCTTTCCAGTTTTGTTTCAGCTGAAGAGTCTGTTATGACTGCCAGTTTGCAGTCATCTGCAAACTTGGTCAGCCATAGTCCTCCTGTGCTTGCCTGTACCTCAGAGAAGTATATACTGAACAGGAGGGGTCCCAGGACCGAGCCCTGTGGGACGCCGCTTGTAACTGGTTTGGAGTCGGACATGGCACCCGCAACTCTGACCATGTGTGTTCTATCCATAAATCAGTTGGCAACCCATCTCGTGACACAGGGGTTAATGTTCAAGCTGGTGAGCTTATCTATGATGCCAGAGTAGGGAATGGTGTTGAAGGCCTTGGCGAGGTCCAGGTAAGCTGTGTGGACTACCTTTCCTTCATCTATGGCCTTGGTAACTGTTTCAAAGAAGTCAACTAGGTTTAGGAGGCAGGATCTGCCTTTAACAAAGCCAAATTGGGTAGGGTCCAGTATCTGGAGGTACCCAATGTCTTTGTTTATGAGTTCCATGATGATTCGCTCCATAGCTTTGCAGACCAGGCTAGTCAGGCTTATAGGGTGATAGTTCCCAGGTTCTGTTGTGGCACCACCTTTGTGGAGTGGAATGACTGTTGCTTGTATGCCATTCTTTGGGTACATAGCCTGTGGTAAGGCTGAGTTTAAACAGTGAATTTAGGTGAGGGTTTAGTTCCTTCTAGAGCTAGTGTAAGACGCAGCCTGGGATACCATCCGGTCCCACTGATGCTGTGTTTTTAGCTTTGGAGAGGGCTGTTTTTACCTGTGTGTCTGTGATGTCTGGGGCTCTGCATTCTTCTGGGTTGGACACGGGCCCTTTTGGGGATGAGGGGGGGTGAAGTTTGCAGTGAACATGTCAGCCAGGATGATGGCAATGTCAGTTGGTTCAGTGTAATTTTTGCCATTCTGCACTAGCTCAGAGCATATCTGAGAATTGCCACCTAGATTCTTGACATAGCTAAAGAAGGCTTTGTGGTTATCTTTAGAGTCTTTGGCAATTTTTCTTTCGAAACTGGCCTTGGATGATTTTATGAGGAAATGTAGTTTCTTGCTAATATTGATCAGTGATGCCTTTTTCTTTTTGGGATTTTGCTCTATCATGTAATAGTTTCCTCCTTCTGTTGTATAACTTATTTATGGCCGGGGACCACCAGACTGGTTTCCTCTTTTTGGAGGAGTGAGTCTCGGTTTCACTTGGGATGGCTCGATCCATGCATTCCTGTAGATGCTCTTAGAATGCATTTGTAAAGGATTCTGTGGTTTGAGCAGCATTATCCTTTAGCAAAGGGGCTTTGAAACTTTCCACCTTGGTCTTGAGAAGTGTGAAGTTGGCTTTTGAAAAGTTTTTCACAGTGGTTTCCTTGACTGGGGGTGGGGTCAGGATGTGGATGTCCAGCGCGATTAGTTTATGATCTGATCTTACCAGTGAGGGGTTTACCTCTGGTGTGGAGCACTGATCCCCCATGTTGGTGATAATCAGGTCCAATATGTTGTCACCTCTTGTGGGCATGGTGACCAGCTGTTCTAGGGTATTTGAGTTTATAAACTCTAGGAAGCATTGGGTAAAGGAGTTTGTACTTGAGCAGTTTTCCCAGTCGATGTTTGGGTAATTGAAATTTTCCAATATCATGGTGTTAGGTAGGACCTTTATATTTTCCAATGTTCTCAGGAATGCAGAATGGGGGTCCTGAGACAAGGTAGGGGGTCTGTAGCAAGCTACGATCTGAAAAGCAGCTTTGCCCACTATTAGTTGCACATGGATGGTCTCCGAGGCCTCGTGCTGTGCTACTAACCTGGAGGTGTGGGTATCCTTTATGAAAATGGATACACCCCCTCCTAATGTATTTCGGTCCGGGTTCTGGGGCCGAAAGGTATGTTATGAGTTGTAGCCTGGTAGTGCTGGGGTGCTCTCTGGAGCTTTGAACCAGGTTTCTGTTACTGCACAGATATCAATTTGCTCCATGCTAAGGAGTGCCTGCATGTTGAGGTTTAGACTTCTGGCATTGAGTAGCATTACCCTCAGTTTCTGGTTACTTGTGTTGTTTATGGAGGTGGGTTTGTCTTTTGAGCCTTGCCTAAAAAAGGCACTATGGGGTGGCAAGAGCCTTGGCCAGTATTCCAAAGCCTAAGGGTGACAGGTGCAAGCCATCTCTGGTGAAGCAGCGTGGCTTGTCGAGCATGTCATCCCAGGCTGACAGACACTGGATCCCCTTTGAACAACACCAATAGCTTAGCCAATTGTTAAAAATGATCATGTTTTCTTTGTACTGTGGCATCATATTTGGTGAGGGAAGATGCTACTCAGGGTCAGGGTCATACCGGTTTGGGCTATATGATCAGAGAGCTCCTCTATGTCTCTTTTCATGTAGTCCAGGGAGGTACATCTCAGGTCATTCACACCAACATGTACAATGACAGAGTCATATTTGTACTTGTTTTGGAGTGACCTGAGTGCTTGTGTTATGCGGCGGATCCTGGCACCAGACAGGCAGCTTACAGTAACCTTCTCTTTGTTCAGCCTGGTGAGTGGGACATCAGTGTGCCTGACAATAGAGTCACCTATTACTAGTGTATTGGGTGTGTTGTTGTGCCTTAAGGGCTGTGGTTGTGTGGCACACTGACTTTGTGAATTATGTGTTACGTGGTTGTCGTTTGAGGGTGGAGGTTGCTTGGGTGCCTGCTTTGGAGGTCTCTGCTGCTTAGGTAGATTTTTATTTAGAGCCTCCGAGTATGTTTTTGTGTATTTATGTGAGTTGTTGCTGGTGCTTGTATGACTGTTTTATGTGAGACTGGAAATGTGGTGCAAGTGGTTCTCTTCTCCTCCTGACTGGCTGTTCTAGACTTGGGTTGAGAGATCTTGGCCTCCAGTTTGGCTGTGCAGTTGCATCTCACACATACATTTCTGTTTGTTGGAAGGCGGAGAGGGTTGTCTGTGTACATGAGGCAATTATAACATTGCCTCAAGATTCCCAGGTTCACCAGCTGGACTGGAGAGTATACCTGAAACTGCCCTTTGGACATGCCTGTATGGGTAATTGAACTGTTTTACTGATTGCCCGGTAGGAACGAATAGGGAGCCTTGTACTATTGTATAGAAAAGGTGGAGGTGTAATGTTAGCATTTATTAGTGCTTACTGATGAGATACTTACATAGAATCTCACGCAGTGAATGGCATAGCAAATGCAAGGTCAGCAATGTGCAACTATGACAGAGAAAATAGGTGTGACAGTTGTCTGAAAGAAGTTCCTTGTCAGGTGAATTCAAATATAAGGTCAGCATAGCATGTATACTGGCACTGTTAAAGGGGATGGTGGAAGACATACTCCCTGGGATTCATGAAGCTTGACACAAGGACGGCGTTAGCCTTGCGCTGACCTGTAGCATAGAGATGGCACAGCAGCACCACATGCATATTAATGAAGGCATGCTGCTGCAATGGCCACATGCATAAGAAACATGCGCGAGTGCAGGGGGCGTGTCCAAGCTCTACACGGAGGCGTGAACATGTTGGCTGTATATGCACAACCTAAAATGCTGACTAGTACAGCCTGCCTCTAATAGTAATCACACCTGTCAGTGTCCGTGGATACTGAAATGTATGCAAAGCATATAAGACAGTTTAGCGCACACCAAAATAAAAAGTAAACTCAAAGGCACGTAGCTGACTATTGAGTTCCCGTCCCTTGAACAAATGACATTTAAAACCCGTGCCTGTATTCCATTGTAGTGTAGATAGTTATACCAAGTGGAAGTGAAACGCATCATGTTAGCGAGCTGCCAATTGCTAAGCCTAGCCCAATGGTTAGGGTTACCATATGTCCCACACTGTGAGGGACAGTCCCCCTCTGGGCAGTTGTGTCCATACCAAAACCATTACAAATGTCAAATGTCCTGCGATTGTAGGACATAATTATGTCCCAAATTTTATGTAATAGTCCCATACAATACTTATTTCCATATGTAAAATACCTAAATGTTATAAGAAACAGAATAAGCAAGTAAAGGAAACAGAATAAGCAACTAAACTGCTACAACAATAAGCTTACATTTAGGCATAAAACTAAAGTACTATCCTTTGCATTGACCATGGGTATGTGTTGGCCTGTAAAATCTGATGTGCATCTCGAAAATGTCCCATCTTGATCATATGAAAAGGTGGCAACCCTACCAATGGTCAGAGCATTCACCCAAAATCTGCTCATACGCGGTCCAAGTTGTCCTTGTCAGGATGGCCCAAAGATGAGCGGGTATTACCCAGATCTACCCACCATGTCATGAAAGATAAGTATTTGTGTGTAACTATGTGCGTGAAGTACAGCATGTGGAAGATCAAAAATGCTAGGGTAGTCCTCACAACCATATTGATACCAGAGATATGTAGTGTACACAATGTGTTCTGTTGACTGTGCCATGGGCCATCAACCAGAGAAGGGATGGATGGTGTGTGTGGAATATGGGGGTGGGGGTGACGGGTAATGTAATAATTCGCCAAGGGGAGACTGGGTCAGATGTGCAATGGGTGAACTGGAGGTATAAGAGGGAGCAGTGGGTGAATCAGAAAGAAAATCAAAGAACAAACATTCACATCCACAATACAACCTGACAGGACATACTGTAGAACACAATCCCACAAACATATGAACATTAAAATGTGCGATACACATGTACAGAAACGTTACAGGCACATACCCACGTAATGGCATGGCCTGAACTGAGCCATCCAACCCCAACACACCTGGATACATAACTGAATACCCTTCATCCCCTCCACAGCACACTACCCCCCCTTCCTGAACTTCCACCAAAACCAAACATACTCAGGCTGCTAGTTTGGCGCAGCCATATCTGCACATAGTGTCCCCTACTACTCATATCTAGTATACAGTCTCACCCTAGGCAGTCTCAGTATTGCAAACTATGTATCCCTTGCATGTATAACCCTACCTCATTTTCATAAAGCCAAAAGAATCGAGGTCACCGGTCCCCACAATTTTTGGACATCCCTCATGGGATAAGTATCTGTTCTAAACATTAGACTTGGTGTCACAACACGATGTCCAGTCCAGTAGACATCTGGACACAAGTTGTATGAGCAGTAGTTGTCCACAAGACAGCTTCCAGCTGGTTCACCTGACCGTGATGCACATCTCCCCACGTGCATTATCAGGAATATATACTTTACACATTTGCATAGTGGCAGTCGGATATAGGGTGATTAAGGTGCTTTAAAGGAGATGTAAGTAGGGTCACCGCCATTCCACTTTGTGAGTGACAGTCCCTTTTTGGGCAGTTGTGTCCTGACCAAAAATAATACAATGGCACATGTCCTGTGATTGTAGGAAATAATTATGTACCATATTTCATGTAACAGTTGCATAAAACAATTATTTCTGTATGTAAAATACTTAAATGTTACAATAAACAGAATAAGCAAATAAACTACTACAAGAATAAGCTTTCATTTAGGCAAATAAGTTATAACCTTTGTACTGACAGTGGGTATGTGTCGGCCTGTAAAATCTGATGTGTGTCCCAAAAATGCCCCACTTTGGCCATTTGAAAAGGTGGCAACCCTAGACGTAAGTGGGTATGCAAGCGTGTATGCTCGATGGTAAGTAGCAGTGATTCAATGGTATGGGAAATGTAAATAAGCATGTAGGTGTATATGCATGTGTATGTACAGACTGATATATATATATATATATATATATATATGTATATATGCATAACTGAAGAATGAACATGGTCACAATATAGCTGTCATAACGAATGTGAAGGGAAACAGCAGTGGAACCCTCCCCCCATAATATTTAGTGCTGTTATATGTCAGGATGGACAGAGGTGAGCACACCTCTGCATCCCCAACCACAGGTAGGACGCTAATATTGGAACTAACGATGGCTCTATGCTAAGTATGACTTTCAACTAGGTACAGGGCAGTCCCGGTCCGCAGTCGGACAAGCCTAAACCCGGATGACCACATGAACACACTGACAATCAAATACACATATGTGCCAGGACTATAGGCTTTGGAGGTCTGAATATACTTTGAGTGAGTCAACATGCAGCAAGGGTCCAGAGCAGTAGGGAATGGCTCATGTGTAGTAGTGTGGTTTTCCCAATAGGAAAATGGATGCCAGCTGTATAAGTGAAGTGCTGAGGCGTGTGTTTGGGTAACTATGAACCATGGATATACATTTAAATGAAGCAGAACCCTAATAGTGTAGTGGTTAGAGCATCCGTCTAATGAAAAGGCATTCACGGATCAAGTTCGACTACAGCACATATCATTTTCCTTGTGAAATGAATGTCGCTCTGCTGTAAAGCCAACATTTAAACATGTAAAAGTGAACGTGTGTATCACATGGGACTATTAACCAGATCCCTTCAATCAAAGTGGTACTGTCATAATGAATAAGGCACAAGTAAGCACAAGTAAGCGGCAGTAAACATATGTAACGCACAGTAAGCATAGGCGAGTGCACCTGCGCGGGTGTAAGCAGATCCCAGCATAGGAGATGTATGTTTGTATGTACAGATGTAATATATATATATATATATATATATATATATATATATATATATATATATATATATATATATATATATATATATATATATATATATATATATATACATATATATATATATATATATATATATATATATATATATATATATATGAAGAATGAGCGTAACAATACAGCGTACACAAGGGATTTGAAGGGAATCGAGAGCAATTATGGTATTATATAGTGCTGTCAGCATATGTCATAAAATGCTGCCAAAATGTGAGCAGAGCATCGCTACTCACACCACAAGCAGGGTTTTACCAGTGGGAATAACATTGTTGGATTGCTAAGTTTACTTTACACACAGACAGAATGTAGTCCATGCTGGGAACACCAAAAATTGTAAAGCACAAATGGTCATAATTCATAACACCAGGAAAGGCATGTATGTGCAAATATACATGGCGGGAAACCCTGTGAATACACAAGGCAGGACAAAATGTGTGTAGGGCCCCAAACGCTCTGGAGAGGACAATGTGTAAAGGTGTGTTATGGCTTTGATAACAAGTGGATAATGGATGTTACGCATGTAAATTCAACACGGGTGGGGTGGAGGAACTATGGGTATGCAATTATGGTTCCAGGCGAGCCAGGGTTGGATGGCCTGGTTCTAATGGACTGCCCCGTGGAGATCAGCTAGTTCGTAATAGGTATATATGCATACACACATGCAGACAACAATAGGTTGAAGTACATTCTTTGTAACACATTCATTCCATTTGTTGGCATAAATAATAGGAATATGCACATACAAACATCGACAGTAGATGGAATAATAGGCTGCGCAGAAGAGGGACGGGTCAAATCACACTGTACATTCTAATTACCATCGGTAATTTGTACATGAATATATTGCGACATCTGTCTGCTGTATAACATGCTAAATACCGATTACATGAGAACTGGAGTGAAGTGTCGGTGTCATAATGAATAAGGCACTAGTATGCTAGTGAAGCATATATAAACACCATTACGCATGTGTAAGAGCATATGAGCGGGGAATGTATTGGTCTACAGACACACAGATGAATATATATTCATATATATATATATATATATATATATATATATATACAGATATAGATATAGATATATAGATATAGATATATATATATATATATATATATATATATATATATATATATATATATATGTATACAGCAAGATATGAATATACATGTATGCATACATATGCAGCTATATCTGCATATATTAATGCAAATATATATATATATATATATATATATATATATATATATATATATATTTTTTTTTTTTTTTGTAGAAACCACCCTGACGTAGACCAAAAATATGCAAAAAAACACACCCTGGAGCTAAAGAAAGAACGAAAACAACCAGTATTTTTGTACGAAAGTCAAAAAGGTACTAAGGTACCATACACGGAACTATGGCACCAAACACGGAGCTGTAATGGTAACAAAACTCTGAGACAATTAATTCAGCACTAGCAAAAACAGTGCTGCGACTACAAGGAGCTCTTCCACTCACCAAACAGTCTCAGCATAGCATCGCCAGCTTCCTCAAACAAGCTGACGGGCGTTCCAGGATCAAACAGTCTCAGCGTTGTGTCGCCAACTCCCTCAAACAAGCTGACGGGCGTGCCAGGATCTATCGATCAAAATGTAATATTTCAGCCAGATACAGGCCCAAAAGACCCGTGGAGGTAATAATCCACTTCACAACTTCAGAATTCCAAATGTTTGCAAAACACGACCCTTCGGTCCAATTCTCGTATTCAATATACAGTACTTAGGCAAAATCCAAAAAGTAACAAGTGTAGATGAATAAAAACTAAATTTATTTGTGAGCGCTTTCGCAGGCACTCCACCTGCTTCTTCAGACAAACAAATATCATTCATTTAAAAACAGTTTAAATATGTTAAAAACGGACATTCATCCAATCCTTGATCTAATGCGAACCCACATGACTTTCACGTAGGCTCGTTGACCAATTTACTATTTACATTAAAGTGACAGCTTCAACACCAGCTGCTCACCTCAAGAGCGCCACGCACATATAAAAGTATAACGCATGTATCATGAATTTATCGAATATTACGATAAAAAATATAAAAATGAAATCATTTGCTAAAAAATCAAAATATGTATATATGCAACACTTTCCATGAACATCACAAGTGCAGCAAATTCATAAATATATTTGATGAAATTAAAGTGTGTATTAGTACAACACTTTTCAAGAATCTCACGGATGCAGCGCATACTATAGCCATAGTTGGAAGTATTCTAAAATACAAAGATAAATGCAACCTAATACAAATCTAAAAAATAATAAATAAGAATACAATGAAAGCACCCATATAGCTGGCATGCAGTATAAAAATGTGTCTCTAAAAGATAACAATAACCTACATTCATCCAACTAAATTCATCTAAACATATGTAACTGCTCAAAATAAACTCTTATTGATTAATGACTAAAACAGCATAACAGTGCATCATAACAACTAACGAGCTAGTACATACAAATAACTTGCATGAAATATAAATAGCTCACGTTATACAAATAAATAAATAAATAAGTGAATAAATAAACCAATAACTAGGTATATATGCATCTCCAAATGGACGAAATGATGCCACTAATACTATACATTTGAATCTATATATCGACCTCTAACTCAGAGAATAAATCCCTGAAACGACAATAGAAACTGATAGCCAAACACAATATGTAATGAACGAAAAATGTCTGTAACCCTCACATGATCATACATCTCTACTAGATCTGGTAGTGTAAATGGACTCATATATGCGTCAATGTATATCAGAAAGTGTATGGGAGAATAAATAACACGAAGGGAGTGTAAATTGTGTAATAGAACGCTAGCAGTAAACAATTAACTGGTGCGTGCTAGCAAAAAACAAATAAATAGAATCAGAAATATTATGGTGTAAGTGCAACCGATGGTATAAAGACACTTAAGGGCATCAAAGGTCTGACTGACCCACAAAACAATACAATACAATAACCACAGAACAATAATGGAAAGACAGGCTATCTAATGGACCTGCCCTTAAGGTGTGGTTTGATAGACAGTACTTCATTCAGACCTTTCTCTCTATGGGCAGCTAGCCTGCATATCCATTTCAATTCAGCCTGTTCTGTTATATTTACTATGTCCCCTAGTCTCTTTCCCACTTGGATCACTTGTAGTACCTGGAACAAGAAAGTATGTTCTCTACCTTCCCTTAAAGTGTGCTTCGCCAACGCACTGTACTCCTGCTGTCTGTTCAGACAATACCCATGATCTCTAATTCTTTCCTTTAATGTTCTGTTGGTTTTTCCTACATAGAACGAATAACAGTGCACACAGTGAGCCACATATATAGCATTTTTAGTATTGCAATCACTGTTGCAGTGTATTGTCCAAAGGTGGTTTGTAATGGGATGTCTGAAATAATGTGATTCATCTATATATCTACATTGCAGGCATCTACCACACTGACTGGTTCTCTCCAACCCTGTCTTAATTTCAGGTGCTATCATTGAGTTACCACATAGTAATCTTTTTAAGCTGTACATATTGCTGTAAGTAAATGATGGAATATCTCCTACTAAATCGGCTATTCGATTATCAACAGTTAAAATATTCCAATGTCTCTCAATTGATTGTTGGATCACACTAAGTCCCTTGCCAAAGGGTAAGATTATATCAAGTGTACGTGCTTTGGTAGTACTACTCAAATATGTCCCTGGGCCAATATACTCAGAAAAATACGGTTTTGCTCTGTTCTCTCTCAGTAGGCTCATCTGCCTGTATACTCTATCTATCTCATCTTGTGTATAGCCCCTAGTGTTAAGTCCTTCCTTGAGTGTAGATAGTCCTGCATCGTAATCCTCTGTCCTAGTACATGCGTTATACTTTTATATGTGCGTGGCGCTCTTGAGGTGAGCAGCTGGTGTTGAAGCTGTCACTTTAATGTAAATAGTAAATTTGTCAACGAGCCTACGTGAAAGTCATGTGGGTTCGCATTAGATCAAGGATTGGATGAATGTCCGTTTTTAACATATTTAAACTGTTTTTAAATGAATGATATTTGTTTGTCTGAAGAAGCAGGTGGAGTGCCTGCGAAAGCGCTCACAAATAAATTTAGTTTTTATTCATCTACACTTGTTACTTTTTGGATTTTGCCTAAGTACTGTATATTGAATACGTGAATTGGACCGAAGGGTCGTGTTTAACGAACATTTGGAATTCTGAAGCTGTGAAGTGGATTATTACCTCCACGGGTCTTTTGGGCCTGTATCTGGCTGAAATATTACATTTTGATCGATAGATCCTGGCACGCCCGTCAGCTTGTTTGAGAGAGTTGGCGACACAACGCTGAGACTATTTGATCCTGGAACGTCCGTCAGCTTGTTTGCGGAAGCTGGCGATGCTATGCTGAGACTGTTTGGTGAGTGGAAGAGCTCCTTGTAGTCGCAGCACTGTTTTTGCTAGTGCTGAATTAATTGTCTCACAGTTTTGTTACCATTACAGTTCCGTGCTTGGTGCCATAGTTCCGTGTATGGTACCTTAGTACCTTTTTGACTTTCGTACAAGAATACTGGTTGTTTCGTTCTTTCTTTAGCTCCAGGGTGTGTTTTTTTGCATATATATATATATATATATATATTTATGTTCAGACCGGGCATATGTTGTTGGGAGGTCCAATAAACAAACATCTACCTCCCCCCCCCCCAGCTAGGCCGGTGAGACATACAGACACACAATAAAGGTAAATACACCACTGCTTCCCAGACCACCGGCAGGAAACTACCAGTGGGAGAGATCTGCAAGGTCTACACTTTAAACATGGACAGAGATGTACTTTGTGGGACACCAAAGATTTTGTTCTTGTAACCAAGCCCAGTAAAGATTGCCGTGACTAGGATGTAGTTGCACACAGAATAGTAGGTTGTGCAAGCCTGATAATACATGGGTTGACACAACGTATGACATGTGTTCCGACACGGGGAGAGTGAGCAGTGCGTATGGGTGTGTTCATACCCCACCTGTGCTCACAGTAAGGATGACTGCTGTAGAGCATTGGCAGGTAGGGGAAGTATGGGTATGCGATTATGGGCCTAGGTGTGCAGGTGTTGGCTGGCAGAGACGTATTAGGACCGCCCCGTGGATGTAATTAATATTCCGATGTGGGTATAGCAGACAACCATACCTCCCAAACCTTAAGAGCACATCCACTGGATAGTCCGTACACCATTGTGGGAACACATAGGGACCATATCATTGAACTGTCCCCAATTACCAGGGGCGTCCGTGATTACAAATCAGAATCTAACACAGTCCCAACTAAACCCTCCTAGAACTAGTGATAATAGGAGGACAGGTGGTGAAATACACATAATAAGTAATGGCAATATGTAAGTCATAAACAACATGTACCTCAGACAATGTGTATGAATACATATGCTCTGGGACTGTCAATGTGTCAGGTTAATAGCACCAAACATCTAAATGTGAACCTAAGGTTGTTATGCAGTGTCCCCGATTCAGTGTTCATTCTTCCCCATTCATACGAGAGTTCTACTAGTGACAGAAAGCGCAGATTCCACTGACAACCTTAGAAAGATGATAGAATAATAGGTTGGGGTTACCACCTGTCCACCTTTGCGAGGGACACTCCCCTTTGGGCAGTTGAGTCCTGCAAAATAAATGTAATTATGCCAAATGTTCTGTGAGTTAGGACAAAGATTTCCTATATTGTCTGTAGTAGTTGCATAAAACAATTATTATGTATCTGAAACACCTAAATGTTATAGGAAACAGTATAAGCAGCTATAATGCTACAAGAATAACCTTTTATTTAGGCAAAACAGTGAAGTACTCTCCTTTCGACTGGCTGTGGGTATGTGTTGCCCTGCAAAATCTGACATCTCTACATGCAGGTCCTATAGGGTTGCCACCTTTGTAAATGGCCAAAGTGGAACATGTTCTGTAGAAATGTCAAACTTTCCAGGACAAAACATACCTACAGCCGTACATAGTACAGAATTATACTTATTTGCACAAATAAAAGCTTATTCTAGTAACATTTGATTTGCTTATGCTACTTCACATAACATATAGAAGTTTCATATATAAAATAACTGTTCTATGCAAATATTAAAGAAATGTAGAATATAATATTGTCCTGTAATCAGGACATTTGCTATGTCATGATTATTTTCACAGGACACAACTGCCTAAAGAGGGACTGTCCCATGCAAAGTGGGACAGGTATTAACCCTAAAGTCCCACCTTGGCCAATTGCAAAGATGGCAAACCTATAATAGGTATGCAGTAGCATGACTTGGCTGACTGATATGGCCCCCAAAACCCAATTTCTTGTCTGTATTGAAGAGTCTTGGTTCGCATGTATCAGCCAGATGGGAGCAGATTGTATGAGGAACACAAAAATAATATGATTAATTCACTGGACAAGTTGCTGATTCTGTACAGTCGAACGCCATGCGGTCGCCTAATGGGCAACCATTCCCGATACTGTAGCCATGTAGTCCGATGTAATAGGCATCACAAGGTAATATTGTGGTCATCGTTCCCACCCAGGGGTGTGAGTGACAGATGCAAGCACCAATGTCGGTGCATTTGCAAGTGCGGGAGCGAGCGGGTGTAAGTGTGTTTGTCTACCAGTATGCGAGTATTGCACTGGTAAAGCAATGTAGAGGCTAACCGAGTATAGGAAGCTGTAACCACAGGTCAGAAAAGCTTAACACCATGCAAACCCATGCACACCCGCTCCCAACTGCTTTAATGTGCCTTACTCCCTCCGTATACAATGGGCTTGTTCTGCCCTGCAACCAAATAAACATCCTTTGCAAGGGTTGGAAACAGGACCCTGCGCACACAGCTAATGTGAATTACCAATACACAATGACAGATATACAGACAACGGACACTACCACAAGCATATCATACAGAGCAGTCATTCAACAGTATAGGAATGTTCTGGCAGATATGTCCGGACCACTGGTGTTTGCAGACATGGCCTTCATGTGTTTAAGTGTGTGAGCATGCCCAGTATGACCATTCAGTATGTTGTCGACTGACATTGCGGGGGGAGCACCTGACTGTTGCTATATGTGTATGTTGTATGAGGACACACACCTGACACTTGTACACATTTGCTAGTGCTGTACTGGTATGTCAGGCACTCCATTTCAGTGTGTAGACCTACCTATTGTGCTGGCTAGAGGCATACCAATGTACTACAGATCTTAGCTTTAATTACCAACATATTAGTTTCTGACCTCCTAGTCTTCACAACCTACATCCAATTGCCTGGCCTGCTGTAATCTGTCTGTGTGGGTCTGTGGGAGGGGTTACCCATAGGGCACATTCAGCGGCCATAGTACAGCATTTGTTTGTGTCTTTCTATACCTGTCCAGCTGGTTGAGGCTTGTGTGGGCTGTATGGACACACATGATGCTCAGCCCATTACCTGCAGTGGGTTTTGTCACCCTGTGTAGTACTGGCTACTGTGGTGACTCCAGTATGTGTTACAGATGTCATGGTGCCACTATGGGTGTCTACTGTCTGCTGCCTTAACATTCGGCCACCCAATTCCCTTGCATGCTCACATCCATACCATAGCTACAGGTACCAACACATTCTACTACATCTGGCAATTGGTAGGTTGAATGGCTTACCTTGAGGGTGTGCCAGACATGAGGATGGTGCTGGAGGGCTGCCTATGTTGGATGCACATAGTACACTCCCTATACATGGCTGAGCACAGGTAGTGTCATGTTTGGCATCCCTTTTACTGTCTGTGCGAGTCAGAGAGGGTGACATTCCCTGGGTCCCTACTGTGTCAGTGCATATGCTATGCATTGCCTCTTTGCCATGGCCGGGTCATACTGGGCACGCAATCTTCCACCTACTGGGTCAGGCTCAGGCTGTTCCTCCTCTGAGTCACTCTGTGCCTGAATAGGCCTTAGCATTGGTGGGGGGCTGTGTGGCCCTGCCCCAAGCTATTCCTGCTGCAGCTGTTTCTGCAGGATCATATTGTGTAGCATAGCATATACCATAACAATTTGGGTGCATGTAACTGGTGGATACCGCAAGGCTCCACCGGATGTGTCCAGACACGGGAACCATGACCTGAGCATCCCAAACACATGCTTTGTTATATGTCTGGCCTGTGCGTGTGCCTCATTATGGCATTGTTGTTCAGGTGTGTGTGTGCATTTCTGATGGGTGTCATCAGCCACAGCTCCAGTGGGTACCCAGAATCCCCCACTAGGTTACTGTAGGTGATGTCCATATTGACAAAGCTGTGGTACAGCTGTGTTAGATGCCATATATCTGAATCATCATAGCTTCAAGGGCAGCCAGCACTCACATTCATTATAATGCCCTGGGCATCGCATACTACCTGGTACTTGATGGAGGGGATGCCCCTGAAGTTGATGTAGGCCCTACCCTGCTCACTGGGTGGTGCTTTGATGCATACGTGCTTGCAGGGAATAGCACCCACTACCCCAGGGTAGTCTGCCATTTGGTGGAAGAGATGCATATTGCTGGTCAACACCTCACGTGTGTTGAGGAAATGTAGGTGCTCACTGGCATGTGCTGACATGGCATCTAGGAACTGGTGGAATACCCTGGATGCTGATGCCTGTGAGATCCCCATGATATCCCCAGTTGTGCATTGGGAGGTACCTGTGGCTAGTATACCTAGGCCTACACATACCTTGGTATCCACTGGGAAGGTTCCCCTCGGCCTGTTCGATGTGTCAGGTGTGGCCACCACAGCTCAACAATCTGCTGTAGGAGGTCTCTGTCCACCCTATAGCACTCCACTATCTCCAGCTCATGTAGCCCCCTCGTAGGTTACCCTGGGTCTGTACACTCTTCTCTGTCTCCTCACTGAGTGTTGTTCTGAAGCATTCACATTTCACCACCCTCAGCCTCTTGCACATGTTGGTCTATGTTGCCTGCTGCAGCCCTTCTCATTTCGTAGGTATGTTTGTTAAAATTTCCCCACATGTATACACTGGTGGTGTAGAGTGTGGAAAAACCAGAGGGGAAGGTGTTTGCTTAGTTTATAGTAGTGCTCTGGGCTGGGCTGGTCTGCTGCCCCTGTAATCATCTGATTCTGATACATATCACCTGTCGGCTCGGCTAGTTCACCTTGATTACTTTCCTACTGCTGTTGTCCCTCCCAATTGCACTAGGCGGGTATAGATACACCCCTAGCTTAGCCATGCTAAGCTAGGAGTAATCCTGAACCACAGGGCTCCAATCCACATACAGTATGCCTGACACCCCCCCATGATGTCACCTATATCCGAGTCCTGCACCCGGCTATCTATACACGTACACTCTTGGGGCCTGCCTCACACCCTGGGGATAACCGGGATTCACTATCCTTTACCTTATTTCCATAATATTGCCTTCTAATGCATAGTTACATGACCCATACTGAGCCTCCCCAAAAGTAACCACTGCTTACCGTCGTGCAGACCCGCACACAACTGTTTAAAAGTGCCTTACTCACACCATATTTTGTGGCCCTTGTTCTGCCCAGCAACAAAACAACAGGCCTCTGCAAGGCTCGAAACCAGGACTCTGCACACCACAGACAATGTGCTTTACCACTAAGCCATGACAGATATATATACATCAGAGGGTATTACATACAGATCATCCAGCACAGGCATTCAACAGTATAGGACATGTATTCCATCACGTAGATGTATGTGTGTTAATGTCTATATATATATATATATATATATATATATATATATATATATATATATATATATATATATATACATATACATAGAATATATATCACAAGAACAAACCTCGTGACACCAAAGCATTCGACAAGAATGAAAAGGAAACCACCAGCGCCTCCTGTATTATGAACTGGTGTTAATCCCAAGGCAAGTGTGTTTCTGTGCGACACATGGGTACAGACTGTAGTCAGGGTAATATTAGGGTTGCTGACTTTACTCATCAGGCCTATTTCCAAATGTATGGGTATGTCTTGCCAACCCAGTCTCTTGGCTGATTGTGACATTTATGGGCACTATATAAGGAAACAACAAAGCACGCTCCTCAACACATCCAGTGGCTAGCCACTCACAGCCACCAACACATAGGATATGACTGGCAAACACACACAGCTGCCATGCCTTAGAATAGAACACCAGCCTGACTATATTATCACACTACAGCATTACGCAGTTACAGAATGCACTATCGAGACTACTGGGTCACAGCAATCCCAGATGAGTATTCCTAGGTGGGTGACATCATCAGCCTTGCCAAAACAGAGTATAGGAATTGTACAGAGTTTGAGTACTCTAAAAAGCATTGTTCTGATCACTGGCAGATGGACACACACAGTTGGTATGCCTGGGATTAGAACACCGACCTAACTACTTTATCACACTATAACAGTACACAGTTACAGAATGCGCTACTGAAATTACTGGGTTACAGCAATCCCAGAGAAGTATTTCTAGGTGGGTGACATCATCAGCCTTGCCAAAGGCTGAGTATAGGAATCATACAAGTAATGTAAACAGCAATGTTCTGTCTGCCAACAGATGGATGGTCTCACACACACACTCACACACACACACACACAGTCGGCATGGTTGGGATTAGAACACCAACCTAACTACTTTATCACACTATAGCAGTACACAGTTACAGAATGCGCTACCGAGATTACTGGGTCACATCACTCCCAGAGGAGTATTCCTAGGTGGGTGACATCATCAGCCTTGCCAAAGCTGATTCAAGGAATCGTACAGAGTGTGAGTGCTCTAAAAAGCAATTTTCTGTCCACTGGCAGATGGACAGACACACACACACACAGTTAACATGTCTGGGATTAGAATACCAACCTAACTACTTTATCACATTATAGCAGTATGCAGTTACAGAACGCGCTACCAAGATTACTTGGTCACAGCACTCCCAGAGTAGTATTCCTAGGTGGGTGACATCATCAGCCTTGCAAAGCTGAGTATAGGAATTGTACAGAGTGTGAGTACTCTAAAAAGCAATGTTCTGTCCACCGGCAGATGGACGGACACCCACAGTTGGCATATCTGGGATTAGAACACTGACCTAACTACTTTATCACACTACTGCAGTACCCAGTTACAGAACACGCTATTGGAGATTACTGGGTCACAGCACTCCCAAAGGAGTATTCCTAGGTGGGTGACATCATCAGCCCTGCCAAAGCTGAGTATAGGAATCGTAGAGAGTGCGAGTTCTCTAAAGTGCAATGTTCTATCCACCAGCAGATGGACGGACAGACACACACACACAGTTGGCATGCCTGGGATTAGAACACCAACCGAACTATTTTATCACACTATTGCAGTACGCAGTTACAGAACACGTTACTGAAATTACTGGGTCATAGCACTCCCAGAGGTGTATTCCTAGATTGGTGGCATCATCAGCCTTGCCAAAGCTGAGTATAGGAATCGTACAGAGTGTGAGTACTCTGAAAAGCAATGCTCTGTCCACCGGCAGATGGATGGACGGACACACACACACACACACACACACACACACACACACAAACACACACACACCAGTGATGGGATCAGAACACCTGCCTATCTACAGATCACTATTACAGTACTACATGAGTATTACGAGTTGCGCCACAGAGATTACACATTCCGTGGCAGTCATCATGACCTTCTAGGATTGCGAGCATCAACAGGGATGCTGACAGTTATGTTGTACATAGCTGTGAACCTGTCGGTTTACCGTAGGAGTCCATCCCAAACAGGAGTATGCCCTTCTGTGGAATGGATGAGTACTATCACTATACAGGGTTACACTCGCCATGCTCATACACATAGTAGCACATTACTTACACAAGGTGTCAGTGGGCATGCTCACACACTTAGTAGTACAGGGCTGTTTGGAATGCACTATGGGTCCACATACAGAGGGTTATATTGGGCATGCTCATACACATAGTAGCACAGGGCTGTTTAGGATGCACTCTGATTCTGAACACGGAAGGCCACAGTGGCCATGCTCATACAGTTAGACGTACAGAACATGTTGTAATGGTCTCCAGTGTTAGTAGTTGTCATTGTTAGCAGGAATGCTGCACTACATGTATCTGACACTGGTCATCTACACAACACCTGCTGCTGTCCGACACCTTAGATGTATGAGTCTATAACAAGCACAATACTGCCACTCTCTGTGATTTCATGTTGGGAATGGCAACTGCTTGACCAACACAATGATGCAATGTCCTGCTGTAATTACATGGTTGTCCAGTGTCTGTCATTCTGGGATGACATGACTGACAGAAGGCAAGCCTTTGTCACAGATCACATGCATCCATGATTCTAGGGAGTGTTGATAATACCATGTTCGCATTTCCCCATATAGTGCCATTCCAAGGCATATGACCTAAACACAGGATAACACCCTGACACCTAGAAGACAATTGCATTGTATGCTTATGCTAACCAGTGCTAGATGTGTTGCTGTCATAATCACAGCTGCTCACTGTTGAACCTACAATGGGGAATACTGACATCTGTGCAGTGAGGAACATCTGGCTAGCGGCTCTGTTATGCACAATGGCACTGCCACCATATAACTCAGAACCAGACATGTGGGCCATAACACTGGTACGGACCACTCCAGGTGGTGGTGTCCCCACATTCATAATGGCTACTCACATGTACAGACCAGTACTCCAACATATATCATCACAGATGAACCAGGTGCAGGTCACAGTGTCAAAAGCTGCATTCTAGGATGTAATCCCCAGACACCATCATGTCCTCAGTCCACCAATACACATCCATACATGTGGTATGACATGTAATGGAACAACACCACGTAACCTTTGACTGGTGGACCATTCCAAGCCCTACAACAACTGTGCAGAGTACCCATGTACTGACACACTTACATTATGTGTTATGCAATGCAATGATACCACTGTTTGTAACCAGGTCACCTGTGCACATACCAGGGTCCCTCAAATATTGACAGCATTAACAGATAACTGTTGCTGTGCACCATTGAGTGTGTACCCAGCCTGACATACAGCTATGATTGTAAGGGATGTTTATGTGGGGGCAGATTTTTTTGACATTTGTGTAGGATATAACCTGGAATGTGGACAGCTCCCATGCAGCCTATATGTATGACATTAGAGAGTGCAGCTTGTACCTGCATAGGTGTTATAACAAGGGCTCTGTAGTGTACATGGATATATGAATGTGCACCTGTTGGGGGGAGACAGTGTGTTTATGTTATCCAATACCCTATCTGGCTGAACAGGTGCTAGTTCCGCAGGTGCAGTACCTCACATGCCATAGTGCTGTGAAGCACAGCAGGTCTTGTTGTTGCCATTATGTTTCATGACACAGCTATGGAATCCTCTGTGTTTGGCCTCATAATATGTGGATGAGTAGTTTCACAGTAACGTTGCATGGCATTATATGGTGTATCTGCATCTTACTGAGGCTGACCATGGATCAACTTCCACTCATGAGTGTTGACCCTTGCAACAGTTACTACCTTCTGTGGTACAGTTTAAGGCAGGGTACCACAAGTTTTCCTTCATGGTTGTGTTTGTTTGAATCCTGTTTCTGTTTCAATGGCATGATCACTGCACATATGTGAGTGCCTAAAGTGCATTTGTGTAGGACCCAGCATTTGCACATGCATTGTACATCTGCATGGGTGCCATGACAGTCACCACTTCACTCTTAAGGAGCATAACATTGGCTTTGAAGATTGACCATGTGTGGCATACTGTTAGCCCTGTTGGTGTGACTATGGTGATCCAGGTCATTGGTGTTGATGACATCCAACATGCATTGAGCACGTGTTGGTACATGATGAGTCTTTGCGGTTCATAATGGGATAGCTGAGTGGCCACGATTATGGTGACCTGTCTCACAACCGGTATTCCCCATTACAACACAATGACAGTTGTGATTTCTGAGGCATGGTGGATGATCTGTCACAAGGTGCAATTTAGATTACACTTTGGTACAAAGGTAGTTGTTCAGCATAATGTATCTTTAATGCATCTTACATTGTGCAAGTGCAACTTGCGTGGGGGTGTACACATCCCTCAGGAAGTTGGACACACCTGTGGCTTATGTATTTCAATAAAGGATGGTGGCCAAGAGGTGAGGTATGTGTTATAACATGGTTATGCAGAGGTGCTCTCCAAAGTGTTGAACCATATATCACTCACTGTACAGTTATGTTCTCCATGTTTCGGATTACCGTGAGTCCATATTGAGTACCTGATTTGTATCATTGAATAGCAAGACCCCCAGTTTATTTCTTGGCTGTCCCTGTTGCACCAGTGGACTTTCACTTGAAACTGGCATGGTGAGGGCACTATAGGGGACACATGGGCCGCTGCTAGTATCCAGATTCAAAGGGGTGACAAGTGCAGACCCTGTCTGGCAAAGCATCATGGTCTATCAACCATGTTATCCCAGGCAGAGAGATGCAGGATACACTGTGTATTACACCAGTAAATGTCATGATTTTGGAATACAATCCTTGTCCCTGTACTGCTGCATCATTCTGGCCAATGGCAGGAAGCTACCCAGTCCTTGGGACATACCCGCATGGGCTACATGACCTGACAGTTCCTACATGTGTTTCCATGCAGTCCAGGCTACTGCATCACAGGCCCTGCACAACAACATAGCATATTCCAGAGACATGTGTATAGTTCTAAAGGTGGTCAGAGTGTATGCGTATGTGGCTAATCATGGCAGACAGGCAGTTGACAGTATGTTTGCCCTCATAGAGCTTGGAGTGTAACATAGTGCTAGGGTTTGCATTCACAAATGAGTACTGTTGGCCATGTTTCCAGCCATGTGTTCTGAGGTGTGACACAATTATGTGAACTATGTCGAACAGTCTTTGTATTCTGTTGTCTGTCTATTTCAACATGGGAGGCCTCATGCTTGGCCAGATACTTAGAGGCCTCTGTGGATGTGTGTGATATCTGGTGGAATGTGTGTGTGCCCTTACCGTGTTCTGGTAAGGGTATGTGTTGGTTGTGGTGATGAGATGCATTTGTTAACCTACACCACTTGACTGTCTAGTCCAGTCATGGGTGTAGTATGGACTGCCTCCAGGATCACCCTTGTAGCTGCATCCCAGACAATGTGTGGGGTATGGTGTTAGGCGGATTTGGCAGTGTACATGGCATAGAGAATGAAATCCCCCAGGATGGCCACATACACAAAGCTGACATTAGTAAACAGCAGTAGCTGAGTAGTGGACATGCCTGTATGAGCATTCAGTACTACGAATACCACATACCGTATTTAACATACTTACTGCTTATGAAGATGTTTTAGACAGTGATGCTCACATGTAAATATTTGAGGTATGGACGTGCCAACACTAGCTATTACAGGAACATGGTAGCTACCTTTAGTAGCAATCCCCCTCTGAGGGCCATATCACATCCTGATAGTTGATTACAGATGATGCAAGTCTGAACAGGGCTATATCCTTGTCTGGGTATAAACTCACATACCCAGCAGAACCATGAGCTCTGTTGGGCACAGACACCCACTCCCCAAACAGAGTCAAATATCAATAGACTCTGCTGCCCCTATCAACATGATCAGGATATAATCAGATAGTGTACGCCATCACCTATGAAGCTGCGTTTACACATGGGCAGCGGTTTCCTACATCTTACATGCCTACTGCAGATGTCACACTGGAGTTAAAGATGATATGCACCCTGTTTCATTACCAGTACTGTCAACATATTTCCAAGCAGCTGTTAGTCTGGCAATGAGAATTTAGGCTACACAAATCTACACGTTCAGCCAGTGTGTCTGCACTGTCAATATCCACTCTATGTAGGTGTGCACATAGCCATTTGGCACAGTCCTGTAACAAGGGTCAGTACACATTTGCGGAACATGTACACATGCACAGCTATCATTGATTGCAAACAATAGTAGAGAGGTGGATATTAGGCAAGGTGGACTTTTAGGCAAGGCTCATAAGACAGACCCACCATACATAACACATGTAACCAGTGACTGAGGATATTTCTACTCAACGTCGGATGTCTAAACCACACATTACACACACTCGAGGCACTCCTCAGTATGGAAAAAATAGATATCTGTGCAGTAACAGACACCTGGTTTAAGGCTCCAGAGAGCACCCCAGCACCACCAGGCTATAACTCAGACCACACCTTTCAGCCACAGAACCTGGATCGGAACACAAAAGGCTGGGGTGTATCCATATTCATCAAGGATACTCACACCTCCAGGTTAGTGGTGCAGCACAATGCATCAGAGATCATCCAAGTGCAACTGACAATAGGCAACACTGCAATCTGAATTGTAGCTTGCTACAGATCACCCACCATGCCCAGGACCCACATTCCGCATTTCTGGGGACACTGGAAAATATGCGGGTCCTACCAAACACCCCACTACTGGGTGATGTCAACTACCCCAACATTAACTGGGAGAACTACTCAGGTAATACCCTTGCCCAGCACTTCCTTGGATTTCTCTGCTCAAACGCCCTGGAGCAACTGGTCAACACCCCCACCAGAGGAACAACATATTGGACCTGGTCATCACCAACATGGGCGACCAGAGTTCCAAACCCGATGTCAACCCCTCGCAGGTTAGATCAGACCATAGACTAATCACTCTGGATATTTACATTCCGCCCACAAACCCAAACAAGGAAACCACCATGGAAATCATTTCCAAAGCAGACTTCACATTGCTTATGCCCGAGGTGGAACAGTTCACAGCCCCCACGCCAAGGGACAATGCTGTCCAAGATGCTGAAACCTATACAAAGGCACTTTATGATCATCTGCAGGAATGCATGGATCGTGCTATCCCAAGTCTAACCTAGACTCACTCCTCCTAGAACAGGGACCAGTCTGGTGGACCCCTGCCATACTCAGGCTCTACAATAGTAGGAGGTAACAAGTACAGATAAGAGTGAAATCCCTAGAAGGACAGACATCTCTGATCAATATCAGCAGGAAACTACAATCCCTCTTGAAATCATCCAAGGCTAGCTTCAAAAGACCATTTGCCAAGGACCTTACAGACAACCACAAATCGTCCTTTAGTTATGTCAAGAACCTAAGTGGGAACTCTCACATCTGCTCACAGTTGGTGCAGACTGACACAAAATACACTTACCCGACTGATATTGCCAGCATTTTGGCAGACATGTTCAGTGCAAACTTCACACCCCTCTCAACCCCTACTCAGCCCTTAACCATACTGACACACAGGCTGAAACAGCCCTATCAAAAGCCACAAATACAGCCCCAATGGGAACGGACAGTGTCCCAGGCTGTGTTTTACATGAGCTCCAAATGAACTAACCCCTCACCTGAAAACACTGTTCAAACACAGACTCTCTACAGGCTACATACCCACAGAGTGGCACACAGCAACAGTGATCCCACTCCACAATGTTGGCACCACAACGGACCCCAAGAACTATTGCCCTATAAGCCTGACTAGCCTGGTCTGCAAGGCTATGGAGCGCATCATCATGGAACTCATTAACAGAGACATTGGGTACCTCCAGACACTCTACCCAACCCAGGTCTGCTTGATGAGTACAGATCATGCCTACTGAACCTGTTTGACACAGTCACCTAGACTTTAGGTGTGGGTTGTGGTAGTTCACACATACTACCTGGACCTTGCTAAGGATTATGACACCATTCCCCACTCAGATATTGTTTATAAACTCACCAGCCAGTACATACACCCATACATCACAGGTTGGGTTGCCAACAGGCTTACACACAGAACCCACATGGTAAGCCTAGCAGCCTCCAGGTCCAACTCTTAACCAGTCACAACTGGTGTCCCATAAGACTCAGTCCTGGGACCCCTACTGTTTGCCATATACTTCACAGAGGTACAGGCAAAAACAGGTGGACTACAGTAGACGGTGTTTGGCAATTACTGCAAACTGGAGGCCATCATTGACAGTCCAGCTGTCACAGACATCCTTCAAGGGGCATCACATAGACCAGCACAGGATGTCACAGTCATGGCCTCCAGCTGCAGGCCCCGAACTGCATGGTCATTCCATGTTGGGAAAACTAATAACCTACATGATAACACATGAGTGGCAGCCACTTTAATACAGATGGGGTAATGGATGTATGGGGACTACAATAGACAGTGAACTCCCCTTTGACAATCATATCTCCACAGTAATTAGGCCATCCATCTATGTCAACCATCTGATTACTTAAGGGTTTGCATCTAGACATACTGAGGTTATTGTGCCCCTTTACTCATCACGCATCAATCCCATCATCGAGTATGATAACCCATTTGGGATGTACCTCAGAAGACCCATCCAACAGCTGGAGGGTCCACAAACATACCTCACCAAGAGCATTACTGGCCTCAGACATGTGTCCTATGCTACCAGACTGCATGAACCCTTGCATTACTCAGTGGCATCTAATTTACTCAGAGATGAACTTTGCTGCCCAACAAAGCCATGTCCAAGTCAGGCTTAATGGATATGCTCCACCTATGGGAATCCATGTCACAGTGAGCCACACACTGTAATGAGCTAAACCTTGCCACAACCATAACTGGAAGATGCTGGAGTGACAGATTCATGTTAGAGGTATTCCCCATGCTCTGGAAATACATCCCTAATTACATTATGCAGAGCCCCTCACTAACACTCCAGGGACACCTTGCAGACTGAATGGGGAACAGTGGGCACACCCCAGGGATCCTGCGATTGGCTCTGCTCCACAGAGGGACAGTTAGTTAATCAATGGGGTGGAGACAGCAGACACATTTTGTCTAGGTTTATGAATGGCCTCAGGCAGTTAGGCATGTACCTACCTATTTACTTATAAACCTATACATACAGTATCTACACATACTGATAGCTTACTTTACTGATCAGGTATTGACTTACCTTGTGCAAATGGCAGTTGTGTGTACAATAGTTGAGGGCTGCCTATGTAGGATGCACACAGTAGACCACCAATACATGACAATTTACAGGTGGTTATGTGTGTGTGCCATCCATGTTTACTGTGTGTGCAGGTGGAGAAAGGTGTCAGTCCATAGAGGCCTACACTGTCAGTGTGTGTGCTATACATTCCTCTTTGCCAAGGCATGGGCATACTGGGCATGCCTCCATCTGCCTACTAGGGCTGGTACAGGGTGTTTGTGGTCTGAGTCTCTCTGTGCCTGTGGTCCCCTTGGCAGTGGTGGTGGGCTGTGAGGGCCTTCCCCATTCTATCCCTGATACAGCTGTTTCCGCAGGATCATATTGTGTAGCATGGCACGTACTATGAAGATGTGGGCACATGTACCTGGAGAGTACTGCAAGGCTCCACCAGATATGTCCAAGCAATGGAACTGTAATTTCAGCATCCCAAACACATGCTCCATGATGATTCTGGTTTGTGCGTGGTGTTCATGCATGGGTGTGTGTGCATTTCTGATGGGAGTCATCATCCACGGTTCCAGTGCATAGCCAGCATCCCCCACCAGATGGCCATATGGGATGTCCCCCCTGGCAAATACCTGATACAGCTGTGAGGCATGCCAGATGTGGGAGTCGTGATAGCTTCCTGGGCTGCCAGCACACATACACACATCCATGATAATACCCTAGGCATTGCACACAACCTGGCAGTTGATGGAGGGCTATCCCTTGTGGTTTATGTAGCGCCTACCCTGCTCACCGGGTGGTGACTTGATGTGTATGTGCATGCAGTCTGTTGCACCCAGTACTTCTGGGTAGTCTGCCACACGGTGGAAGAGAGACACATATTGCTGGCCAACTTCTCCTGCATTCGGGGGAAGTATATGTGCTCATTGGCATGTGGTAACATGGCATCCAGGAACTGGTGGAGTAACCTGGATACTGATGCCTGTGAGACCCCCAGGATATCCCCAGTTTTCCTTTGGGAGGTACCTGTGGCTAGTATTCCCAAGCTTGCACATACCTTTGTGTCCACTGGGATGGGTTCCCATCTGTTATTTCTCGCTCTGAGGTGTGGCCGGCACAGCTCAACAATTTGCTGTATGGTGTCCCTGTCCACCCTGTAATGCTCTACCATCTCTAGATCATTTAGCCCCTGGTAGGTTACCCTTGGTCTGAACACTCATCTTCTCCTCCAGTGCCTAAGGTGGTTGTCAGCATCATCCTCCACACCACCTTTAGTCTCCAACACATGCTGATGAATCAAAGTTATGGCAGCCCCTAACATGTACATTTTAAAAGTTCCCCATCTGTTTACATCGATGGTGCAGAGTGTTTGGGAATACACAAGTGTGTGTGTGAGGTGCTTTCACACTATATACTATTGTGCTTTGGAAGCTGCTGATGTCATTGGGTGTGTATGTGCAATTCCAGCTGCAGGGTATCTTACTTATGGGTTTCACAGCAGGTACTGCCATTATGAGGCCTTTGTTGTTGAATTTCACTTGGCTGCTGTGATTCATCTATTGCCCTTTACTTCACTTTTCAACCCAATTCCCCTCCCATTGTCAGGCATGCATCCAGCTGCCTGTTTTCTTGTTTTGTACTTTCCCAACCCAGGATTGTGTTGCAAAATGTGTTATGTAGCTGATCTACTGCAGGTTTGCTTTGTTCTGCTGCGACAGTTCTCTTTTCTTTGCAGTATGGCACCTCCCCTTTCCTGTTCTACAGGTAGCTGCTAGCAGCCTTGTTAGCTGTCATCAATGGCCCACTGTGAGTTCCTAGATGTTAATTACTCATTTGTCCTCCAATTACCATGCTGCAGCAGTTCCTTATTGTCTTCCCGTAACCTTCCTGTTTGAGCTGTGTTGAGCCCTGCGCGCAGCCATTTACCGAGTTTTGAGTGTATTTTCATCCATGTTCACATGCACTTTTGATCACCTTGTGAGCTCTCAGCTAAGCAAAGCTATGACTACTTCCACACCCCTATCCTGTGGCTTTGCTTAGCAACAGGCAACCCAGATTAGCAATGTTCCAATGTGCTTACAGCTACAGTGGCGCACCCCTCTCTTGATGTCATGTTTACCTCCAGGCCACTCCTTGGTGTTGTACCACTATGCATTGTGGTACAGCCTTACGCCAGCGGGGCATTTGTGATTCAGTATTACTTGACTCATTTGCATGGCATTGACTACTAATTCCTAGTTACTATGCAGAACACTGTCACAGACCCTTAGCAACCCTTGTGCCATGGTTGTGGTGTAGCATGCATGCCATTGACTATTATGGGGAATTCATGAATTATGTTACATTGCAGTTTTATGACATCTACATATATTTTCCTTGTGATCCCGTTTGCGCACCGATGCACTGTGGGTTTTCTTTGAGTTAGTGTGGCCATGACAGTAAATGTTATTTTTTATGTGTTGTGCATGTTTTTTTATGCCATTGGCTATATATTTAGCCATTGCATTGACATATACTAACATTATAATACATAAGTTTGGTCCACTTTCATAGCTCCGATTTTATGTTTGAAAAAATGTAAACCTTTTTTGGTTTACATTTCTGTATGCTTACGCTACGCCTGCACCACTTCATCAATCGCTATATACCTTCATTTGCATGCTACACTGCTGCACATGGGGGTAATTAGCACACATGCGTCAGGAGCTGTGCAGCTCTGGCATACACTGGTAGTGCACGTGGAAACAGCCTCATACCTGAATCACTCAGCAGCCATATTTGGCATTAGAACCCCGACGCTACACCTGCGCCTGGCTCAAGCTTCATGAGTCCTGGTCACTATCTTTGTATTTGTGGTGATAGTTTTAAGCCAATAAGTTTATGACAATCTATTTATTTTACAGACAGCTAGCATCACCACAGGAGAAGATGACTGTATAAGCTGCTGTGTAAAAAATGCATCCAAATCTGTATGATCTCACACTGTATTCTTTCCAAACACAACATAATCCCTGAAAAATATGATAGTGAATGCAAGTCCTCCCACAAAGAAGATGAAATTTGGTTGCAGACTTTCTATCTGCAGTTCCAGTGGATGTTCAGCCAGAAGAAAGCAGTTAATAATAAAAATGCTATCAGAGGCCAAGATAAGGACTACCAGCAGTTGAGACAATGGGTCACCCAACAGTGTCCTGCCAACTGGTTACAGGAGGTTAGGGTGACAGAAGGCACTTTTTACTCAGGTGTAGGAATTACTTGCCATTCTTGGTGGGGGGATTAGAAACATAAGTAAAACACAATAGTGTGCTAGATCTTGGTGTAGAAAACTAGCTTGTTCTCAGAATCTCCACTGGAGATGATCCAATTGTGTATCAGAGGTGATGTGTGCAATGTATACTACTTGACTTGAGCATTATATTATGCATCACAAAATGTAGTTTCATTTGTTATGTAAAAAAATCAGGGATTCAATGTACAAGAGCACCTGCACAAGGTAAGGTCCATGTTATCACAATCCACCACTCTATGCCTGGCATATCATTTCTTCACTGGGACTAGAGCAATGTTTATGGCTCTTACCATTGTGGGCATTTTCATTTACTGTCTTCACAGGTAATACATTGTCTAGCTCTATCACTAGGGATGTACCACTACCTGATGTTTGTGATGCCTTTGACTATGTTGACAGTGAACATGTGGTATGGTCAAGCGGCATGGGAATGTGGAACCTAGATCTCCCCACTCAGTGGACCTGGTTTCTGTGCATGTGGAACCCACACCAGAAACACAGATACACATATTGATACTGTTGGACAGATTGCTGCTGACAAATCAAGCCTGGATGATGTGTCTCACTCTGTGGCATGTGCCCTATTTATGTTCAGTGTTTTGTTGGCCATAAAGGCTTCCATCCCTCCTGAGCTAGTTGTTTCAATACCTGCAACCCACTGAATATGCAAGACCATCACAGAGGCACAGGCTAGCAACATTTCAGTACTGGTACATATTTTATATGTGTGTGAGGTGACCAGAGGGACTGTATTCCTATATGTGTGAAATCCTAGAAATTCTGTGTTGGCAGCTTGTGTGACTAATGCCCCCTTTGCTCACAGGATGCTTGCCAGACACTTGTCAGAAAGCCATTCTATGACTGCTCAAATGTTGATGGCAATCATGGGTATGGGAGACCTGTTTCAGACAGATGCAGTACTACTCTCTCCCACCCCACTATCTAGTGTGGAGGTGCATGGTGTCAGATGTGGACATTCACAAAAGCATGGTGGTCATGCTATGGGCACTTCCAGTATAACTCATCACTCATATTCATGTAGCACATCTACCTCTACCAAAGGGCTTTTTTAGTGCCTGTGACCCTTCAAGTAGAGGGAGCTATTGTGGACTGGGACATGCAAAATATGCCCATACTTCTCCCATGAGTGCCCTGGAGTTGTCCATATGACCACACATATAGACACACAGACACACACATGCACACAGACACACACACACTAACACACACACACACACACACACACACACACACACACACACACACACACACACACACACACAAAAACTCACTCACATACACACACGCGCACACACACACACACACACACACACACACACACACACACACACACACACACACACTCACTCACATACACACACACAGTGCTGCAGCACCTGCTGAGACTGTGTTATGGCTGACAAACAAACATTCACCTCTAGTACCCATTTTTACACACACACACACACACACACACACACACATACGCGAGCGCGCACACACTGACAGTGCCCCTGCCAAAGCAGCTTAAATTAGGCCCCAGTCCATATCTTACATGTGCAGCACAGTTTAATTCAATAACAATAGCAGGCACACATTTTCCTGGGGATGACATTGTACACTGCTCTCCTCCCACCTGCACAAAAGGTAACTCTGTTTCACCCTCATTAGGTACTTGGTTAGCCTATGCCTGATGCATAGTATGGGCAGTTTATGCATGGATAAACACAGCCTGGTTGTAGGTTTGCATGCATTACCTTTACTGTTGTACATATGCTTTAATTAGCCCTATAATAGTGGGCTAGCTACTACCTCTTGGCTAGTGCCACAGTATACTGTGACCACCTTTATCTGGCGTGGCCCTTCCCTGATGATGACTCCTTCGATGTCTGTCATCTTGCTGAACATTCACTGCCTGTTCTGGTGGGATATGCTCATCCTACATACATGTTACCTGCTGCAACTGTTTGTCTTTGTTTGTCTTTTTGGCTTTTCCCAGTTAGGGGTCACCACAGCGGAACTACAGTCTGGTAATTATTGGCAGTAGATTTTTATGGTGCCGAGGTGCCAGCCTGACACCCAACCTTCAGCGAAGACATGCCCATTCACGCATGTCTTTTGGAGGCCACTCAACCATGGGGAGGACATGCAGACTCCACACAGAAGGCACTCCAGCCAAGAATCAAACAGGAGAACCTCTTGTTGTGAGCCAACAATGCTATCACTGTACCACCGTGCAATGTTCCCTGCTGCAACTATTTCATTTATATTATTCTATGTTACATTTGCACATATTGAGAATATCTTTGTATAAGTGCCATTGTCATATAGCAGTATAGCACCAGATTTACTGAGGCAGTGAAAGCAGGCTTTCAGAAGCCAAGAACTACACTTGACAATGACCAGGATTTGTTATGAGGCATAGCTGAATCCATTGTCTGCCATAATCTGGGTGATTTCCAATTGTTATTATTAATCAGAGCTCCAGGGCATATCCAGCATCACGAACAAGATGTCCCTGGGAAAATCCACCCTGACATTCCATTGAAATAGGTCGCACATGTACCATATATGGGAGTTGTGGGTACTGCCTGCGTGGCTCACAGACACATTGTATATTATGCTCTGTGCATTACAGCCTACCAGACAGTTGATGGACTTACCTTTACAGTTCAAGTACTTTCCTTCCAGCTCACCAGTTGCAGACTTTAAATCAATGTGGGTGGAATCTAGGGCCCTTCTTACTTCATAGAAGTAAGCTATGTCATAAAAGTCAAACATGGTGTTGCCTGTTCCCCCTGCAACATTGTAGGGAACCACTTATGTTTCCATATACACTGTAACATGGCTTCAAGGAACTAGTAGGGTATCATTGAGGCAGGTGCCTAGTATACCCCTACCTTGTCCCTTGTTGGTCACTGATGGGCCCCTGTAGGTAGGTCAAAGACATACATACCTTGGTATTTACAGAGGTAGGCACTCCATGAATCCCATGGGCTTACAGATGAGGTGACAAATCTCAACCAGGTCCTGTATGGTGACTCTATCCACACAGTAGTGGCCTATGATTTCAGTTTCATACAAGGCATTACATGTTAAGCATGGTTAGATTATACTGTACCAAGGGTGACAATGCTCAGTTTTGTGACTACTGCTCATAAGAACAGCATGTTGCATATATATGTTTAATGTTCAGCTACCCCCAATATTGTTCCAGTGTTTCCTTCCTGTAATTCCAGAATTTTATGGTGGTCAATTCCACTGGTGCTAGCATCCACAGTTCATATACTATATCCATTTCTGAATTGCTCTAATATATTGTTTGCCACCATTTCCATCCACCAGGTCTCTCACTTTAATAATGCTGCTCATTAACATGTCATTACATGCTAATAATGGTATAATGACATGACACAATAATGTTGCTAGTTATCATCACATTATGCCAACATTAGCATACAGGGTGGGTAGCTGTGGTGCTCAAATTCTCTCACTCGTGTTCAGTGGGGCTGTGAGTCAATCCATCTCCTATTCTCTACCTCTTTCATTTGCAATCTTGCCTTCTTCAGAAAAGATGATGCCTCCTTCATATCTCATAAAATAGGGTTCTAACCCTTCCCTTCAACTGGCAATAGGGATGGGTATGTTATGGATACTGATTAACCATATTGTATGAGTTCTCTTTTCACTGGTAACAGAGGTTTCCTCCTCTCATATAGATGCATGGGAAAATCTACAAAAAACAACATGCTTTTCCCCCCACAGCACACCTGTATATGCTCTGCTATAGAAAACTAGCCAGTTTCTGGTCCTAGCAGATTGTAGGGCTATTAGCATTTGTCTCCTACACTGTTGGTAATAATGGCCCACTTTGCTGGCTTTATCCATGTCCAGCATTAAGTCACTGGGTGTCCAAATCACATTATTGAAATTATGCTGAAAAAATTACACAGATCCTTAGCAACTACCATCAATGGGACACCCAGAATCCACACGTTAATCCTGTGGGACCTGTTCTCCAGACCATCAGCTTTTCTATTGAAGGCAGATAACTCCTTTTTTAACTCTCCAGTGTATTTTTTAGATGCCCTGTTTGCAGCTGTTTAATACAGAGTTTCATCTCCTTAAATTCTTTTTCCAGCTTTGTGACCTGCTCTTACTGTTTTGCCACTAGAGTGACAGGCCTCAATCTTGTTCACTGCCAAAGACAAACATTTAAACAATATCACCATGCATTTATCAAAGGAGACTTTTTAAACCACTCATTCAACTGATCAGCAGGTATATTGGTCGTGGAATCCATCATAAAACTATAACTTCGCTAGGGCAGTATTATGATTTTATTTATTGTACCTGAAGTTCAAAAGAGTTTATTTAGGCACACATCTTTGCTTTGGCTAGCCATGCCCACATTTGAAGAGCTATCTTGCACAGGGTGTTGAATGCATATGGGGTGCTTTAAAAGGGACTATATGACTTGGGGGATAAAAATCCTTCACTTGTATAAGTGTTACCAGTAAGCCAAATTCTACACACCATATCCATTGTATAAGCCAGTGTTGCTTGTTGAACCAAAACACGAACAATAAAAACTGAAAAACACAGAAATAGAGCAATACGGCTCACAGGTAGTAACCAAGACACCCTTTATTTAGCACTTTCATTAGCTATTAGCCAATGACTTCTTCAGAATGCAAACACACTCCATGCAAAAGAATTTAAATACACACTACAGTCATGTGACTCCACAAATAGAATAATTAATAGATTATTTAAAAACATGGCTCTACTAAAATAAGGGACAGCAGGAAAAATGTGCCAGAGCTTATCTCAAGGGGATACACAGAAAAAACAATTGTAACAATAATAACCACTGCATAATACTATGAATATTATTAGTACATTCATAATTCCTGGTCAGAAAAATTATTATTTATATAGCATAAAACTATCTTTTAAAACACCATAGGCATAACACGCATTACTTTTAAAACTTTTTATATTATAATATACAGTCATTGTTGGATATGAAATTCAGCTTTTAATTTTAAATAACTAGAAATAAAGACAGTTTCATTAAGCCCAGGGGGGGGTGAGTGGCGCTGCATCTAAGTTGCCACATTAATTCTCGGTATTCGAGATAAATTTCTACCTGTGAGCCGTATTGCTCTTTTTCTGTGTTGTCCAGTGTTGCCTGTTATTATTTTCCTACACACTTATACTAATCCCACAGAGTTAGATTTGAACATCCGCCGGTCTAAGGCCAAATTCTCTAGTACTGTTCATTAACTGATGATGTTACACAAGAAGCTATATCACAGGTGTTAGAAAGCACACACTTTAAGGGATAACTTGAGCAGAGTGTTGCAATGCATATGACTTCCCTATAAGGGGGGTTGAGTGATCCCCTCTATGTAGCATATAAATGTCAGTATATGGAATTATCCACATCATATCTGTTGAGTAGGTCAGTGGTGTCAGTTATTGTTTTTTCACATATTCATACTAGTAATAGAGAGCTGGATTTGAGCATCTGCCTATTTTAGTCCATATTCTCTATAGCTGATGCCACAGAAGAAATCTTATTACAAGCACATAGTTGAAGGGATGAGGACACAGGGATGGCTGAATGAGTAATGTTGTTTGTCAAACAGACACTGGCAATGTGTTGATCACAATTCACAACATACTATTTTAATAACTCAAACATCCCATCAGGAGTACATTAAACCATTGAGCATGTTATACTTGTAATAGTGACTGCATCCTCATACCATTGCCTCTATTGTCATCTGTCATGTTTCTTTTATGGAATGTGTCATTTCAGGTGTTATTGCAAAGTTTTATGTTCATATCTGTCAAGTGATGTGTGTGACTTCATATTACATGTCATATAGGCAATGATATATCTGTCTATAAACATATATATATATATATATATATATATATATATATATATATATATATATGCGTGTGTGTGTGTGTGTGTGTGTGTGTGTGTGTGTGTGTGTGTGTGTGTGTGTGTGTGTGTGTGTGTGTATATATATATGTGTGTGTGTGTGTGTGTGTGTGTGCAACAGTCATAGGTATTGTACAGGTAGGGGTTGTTTGACAGTGACAGAAGTCACCCCATGGAGCAACACCTATCACAATGTAGTCATGACTATTAATGCCCTGATCACTGATTTGTTCATTACTACAAGGAGGTCCTGTATATGTTTGCATCAGTGACAACTCTTCATGATGTATATACAATGTGCAAGGTAATTACAAGGCATATGTGCTAAAGATATACACTGATGTCATTAAACCAGTCTGCATATATGTTTGTGCTTGTAACAGATTAATGAAACAGAGTGGGAAGGAAAATGTGAGAGACTTACATGCATCAGTGCACTGACTGCATTACAACAGACTCCTCTTATCAGTGAATAATAAGCCAATAAAGCAAATACAACACCGACAGGGTACTTATATTACTGTCATTCTCTGAGAATCACTCGCCAAAGTGTACTACTGACAAACTCCAGTGCTCGACTGATTGCAAAGTATTAGCGCATGTGTAATTAAATTTTAAGTTTTTACTGTAAGACAAGAAATAGAAGTTGTCTCTGTTACGTATTGCAAAGCATTTTACTTATGAAATGTGCATTTAAGTTTCACAATAAACATATTATGAGAAAGTGTTTATGTTTCCTGACAGTACAACTGTGTGACTATAATCATTTTAAATTTGAGGATGAGAAAGGATGTGAGGGTAAAAACAATTGTCTGCAAGGCAACAGTTACTGATAACAGCTGATCATGTCATTTTTTCATCAGATTCAACCTTTGGGATGTCTATCCAATCTGATCTGACCTTGGCATCTTGTTCAATAGCTGAGGATCTAAGGCTCTGACCCCGACACTTGCCATAATTCCCTCCTCTCCAATTTGTTACCTCAGATTTTGTTTTCTGCCTGAAGTATTCAGATGTGCATTCAAGGGCTCCTCTTTTCATAATAAGCTTCTTATCATTATTCAAATCATTAGTAGTATTATTGTTAGTTGGCTAGTTTCTGTCGATATTCATAGCTCCTCTCTTACCTGCCCCCTTTAGAGAATCATCTAATTTTCAGCATATTGATTATTGTGTAGTGTTTATAGAGTTTATAGTGTATGCACATTTATTTCACTAGTTAAGGACAGTAGTTTTAGAATATGATTATTAGTGCTCTTGCTTGTAGTGCTTTGTTATTATTACTCATAGTTCCTCAGTGTCTATAGCAGGATTTCTACTAGTAGTTCTGCTCTTAGTATGTCAGATAAAGTTCAAGTGTTTTAAAAGTGTATGGCGTGCAGACGTAAGATCCTGCTGTTGCCTGGGCACTGCCCACCTGGAAGTAGATTGTGGAGTCTGTCCTTCTTTTGGGTCTAGAGTCATCCAAACTAGGAAAGAAATACTTATTCTAAAAGGTCTTCTCTCCCCTCACCCAGCAGGGTCTTCTCTTCCCTCAACCTTGGCTTCCTCAGAGGCTCTAGCAAGACAAATGGGCAAGCCAAAGTCAAAGGAGGAACAGAGAAACAAGTATGAAGAAAAAAAAAAAACAGACGGTAAGAGATCAGACAAACCATGAAAACAGTCCCTGGATCCAACAGTTGGGTCTGGATCTGAAGACACCTCAGAAGTCAAACCCACTAGTCCCTTTAGTCCAACCTTCCTCATCTGATCGTTGCTTCTCACTGGATCTTGTAGGCCCTAGGATACATGCACCTCGCTAACAAGAGACAGTTTTCTTTTGATCAACTTCTGTGGCATCATCCTTGAAGTCAGTTTGGTCATCCATAAGCCTTATAGAGTTTGAAGTCAACAAAATGATGAGAAGGTTTATGCTTGGGGTTCTGTTGGTGCTATCTACTTCAAACACACCAAGTACTTGTCGAACAACCACTCCAACTTAATCTCTGGTACCAGCCTGCTCTTCGAGACCAGTTTCCATGGATCCAAGCTCCACAGGTGCACCTTTACTGGAACCCACTTTGATGCCCCACCACTGGCAACAATAATCAATGAGCCTCAATCCTCACCACTAGCACCAGTGAGGGACATACACTGGGAGGATGACAGGTACACACACAGTATTTTCAAATGCAGCTCTCTGCATCAAGTGTAATTTCCCTTAAAAGCACAGAGGCAACAGTCAGTCCAGGGTTGGTTTCTCCCTCTTTCTCCAGATTCCAAATAAGACTCCCCACTGGCACAGCTATAGAGTTGAGACCTTAAGCTGAGTGACCAAGCCAAGACCTCCAGTACCCTCTCTGTCCAGCCAGTGCTTATTGTCCCTGCCCAAGTAGCTGATACATACACTTGCGGTTTGAGTTATACACACACACACACACACACACACACACACACACACACACACACACACACACACACACACACACACACAAACCTTGAAAAGGCTGGCATAGGTTTACTAGCTATGTCCTCTTCTGCCCAGACTATAAGGTAGTATCCCCTGCCACCAATCACTCCTTATCAGCTACTTTAAAGCCCTTAACAAAGGGTGTCCAATCTTACTGTGTAATGTTATTATCAATACAAATGGTAGTTTGACCAAGAGCAAGGTTAATAGGAGTAGCCTACACAGTGTCACCAAATAAATATGCAAGTACTCTGATAGCTTAAATATGTCTAAACAGACCAGCCACAATGAAATGTTTAAATATATTTAATAATAAATGATAAAAAACAAGAACATACTAAATATACATTTACAGTAACATCAGAGTTCAAAATCACAGGGAATATTTAAAACAACACTGCAGGAGTCTCAAAAAACAAAAACTATCTAAGCTAAGCTTTGCTATATTCCTGACTATATCTAAAAGAATTATACTGTACCCTAGTACACTTAAGTCAGAGCGAGCAAGGCAGATGTGGTAAGTGGATCTTGATGCTGTCATATCAAAGACAAATACAGAATACTGTCTCTCACAAAGAGGCTTCCCAAATTAATATATTAAGCATTACTTCTGGGATAGCTTGCAGCATGACATTATTTCTTGTTATCTGATTCTATACCAGGGAAAAACTATAATTGATGCAGGTGATAGCATTTAGCATCTACCTGTGAAAATACATACACAAGGGTTTTTCCCTCAGATCTAGGCAGATTCTGGAATTCATAAAACAATTATCTTCCTACACATTTCAAAACTAGAAATTATTTCACAATAGAGAAAGCTCCCTTGTACAGATATTGTGTCTGTTACTGCTCTAAAACTGAAAGATAACATCTTTTTATGGCTCAGCCATAAAGTAATTTAATTTAAACTATTTTTCTGAAGTTTTGCAAATTAACCTCCTGTGCTCCAGTTTCTCCTGTTAAAATATATACATTTAAACATTTACAATAGTGTATATACATTTTTTCTTCTTTTCCAGTAGGCCACACTGTGGATACATCTTTAAGCTCAGTACTTTACAACCCATTTTCAACACACTTGTCTGTACAAACCTAGTTTGATATACACATTGCATACAGTTCTAAAACATCTGTTACACAAGCATATGAATCATGTTGATATTCATAAATGACACCATAGCCATTTACAAAATTCCAGACAGCTGTGCTGGCAGTATCTCCTTTTGTTACACTTCTATATAAATCATGTTAATATTCACCAATGACATGTAATTATTTACAAAATTCCAGATAGCTGGGCTGGTGGTATCTCCTTTCATGAAACCCACAACCCAAGTGACTTTGACTCTGACTACATTCCTGAATCTCTCAACTCAAAGGATCTAGATATAAAAGAGTCTTGGAGCTGAATTGTCGACACTGGGTACTGGGGACAAGGGTCAACTCCAAAGTTCTCAGAGCTATCCTTTCCTCTTGGAACCTATGCAATCGACAACTCAGGTCCAAGGCCAGCGTGAGGGTTGAAAGCCATCAGGCCAAGAAATCTGATCCACAATTGGATGGAAAGAAACTTCCCTTGGCACTGATTGCACCTTTGGCTTTTGAGGCTTTTGAAAGTGTTTTGGTTGGCCAAATGGAAAGGCGTTATCATAGGACTCAGTTCCATCCCAACCTCAAGGGGGTACTGCTTTTTTTTCTACTTATTCTCATGAACAGGGACAGTCAGTACTTATGGCTTTAGAGGTTGTTTACTATATAAGCTCCCAATTTGATTTACATCCTTCTGATCATCCTCCAACAGAAGGTCACAGAAAATGGATGTGGAAACAGACGCACTTAGACTCCACTACAGAGTCAGTCACTAAAGATATGGATTTAGATAAGCGAGAGGGCCCCCCTCTATCACTTTGTAAGATGTCACTTTTGGTGAGATCCTTGAACTGATGAAGCAATGAGGGGGCTGGTCCACCAATGACCCATCACTAGATGAGTCTGCATTCCTCAAAGGTTTTTGTACTGGCTTATTTGCATCTAGGATCATGCTGCCAATAGACTCCTTGATAGACTTAGTAACCCAACATGCATGGAAAAATGCTGACATGGTCAGCCCTATCTTGAAGAAACATGATAAGATATTGCTAGGTCTCAAGGACAGGAAACACTGGAGCAAGAGTCCACCTGTAGATTTCATGGTCATAGCGGTGCTCACAAAGAAGCAACTGTCCAAAGAAAGATCATCTGTCCAACCCCCTAATAGACAATTTAGGACATTGGACATATTTGAAAAACAAACATATACTTCTGCAATGTTTGCACTCACAGTGTTGAACTCTATAGCCCACGTTGCAAGTTTCCAGGGAGACCTGACTAAAGATCTCATCAAGCCATTCTTGGGTGACCTGCCTTCTCATTTTCAAAAGACTATGGACTCCCAGATAGCTACCCTTCGGTCTACTTCTAATATCTCCATGTGTCTGCTATTCAGTGCAGCTGATGTTGCAGTAAGGTCAGAGGGCACATGCATCACTATATAAGGGCACACCTGGATGCACCTTTGTGATTTTGCAGAAAGCTTCAAGATGTCCTTTGATAATGCCATCTGTGATAGTCCCACACCCTTTGGACCAAAAGTTTAAGATATGCTGACTAATAGTCAACAGGGTGGTAGACTCTTTATGCAATAAGAATCTGTTTTTTATGCCTCAAAGAACCTTTCTCAGGAATCAGAGGGCTTATAAGAAAATGTGGTTCAGAAAATCACAGGGTTATTACCATGATTCTCCTGTGAATAAATATCCACATGGCAAAGGAGGTAACTCATATGGACATTGCCCCAGAGGGAAAGGTGGACTGCATAATCATGGTTTTTGCAATCCCTTTACCAATAAATCCTAGCAGCACTCCTGAAAGGTTACCTGACTGTCATTTTCTGGAGGCAGTTGAGGGTGTTTATCCCTGCACCTGCAAGCCTGGCAGAACATCATAATAGATTCATGGGTGCTGAGGATAATAACCAGAGACTATTCAATTCCCTTTTCTTATCCACCAACAAAAAAAGAGAAAGATTCCTAACGTCTCACTCAGTTAATGGGAATCAGCAGCAGTAGAAGTCTGCAAGCTGCTAGAAAAAAGAGTAATCCAACTGGTCCCCTAAAACCAGTTAGAGTCTGGAGTCTACTCCAGGTTCTTCTGGAGTCTACTCCAGGTTCTTTTTAGTACCCAAGAAAATGGGGGATCTAATGCCAATTTTGGAAATGGATCATCTCAATCAATTTGTGAAACAGACAACTGTATGGATGGTCACATTAAAGCCCATACTACCTCTTCTGAGGAGGGACAATTGGATGAGCTGTATGGATTTCCAGGATGCCTATTATCACATAAATCTAGAGCTACAGGTCAGGAGATTTCTCCATTTCTGGCTGGGAGCCAATCACTATCAGTTTAGAGCACTGCCTTTTAGTCTCACCATAGTCCCAAGGGTGTTTACCAAAGTTATAGCAATAGTGGCAGAACACCTCTGCTAGCTGGATATCCAGTTTTTCCCATATTTAGATGATTGGCTCCTCAATACTGCAACCAGGGATCTGCTCCTTCAACAACATGACCTTCCTGTTTCATTTAATGCTGAACCTGGGAATTATGGTCAACTAATCCACAAGTCATCTTCTTCCAACGCAACATATAGAAGTCATAGGATGTCATCTAGAAACATCTTTCAGCTAGCCAAGTTACCAATCTCCATTGTGCTTTTCTTCTGAAAAATTGATACCCAGGTAATGCAACATCCTCTCCCACAAGCAAGACTAATTCTCCAACTACTAGCTTTAATGGCTTCAGCCATTATGCTAGTCACTCTAGCCAGATACTACATGATGGTACTTCAGTGGACTCTCTCCATACAAAGGGACCAAAACATTGATCCTCTACATGCCAAGATTCTCACCCAGATTTCCAAGGATCACATCAGCTGGTGGCTAACGTCCCTGTCACTTATGGAGTGATGTCCCTTTTGCCTGACACAGCCATTAGTGATGATAACCATGGTTGCCTCTCTTCTTGGGTTGGGGGGCATTTAGATGGAGGACAGTCCATGGTTCCCAGTCACATCTAGAGCCAAGTCTTCACATCAGTTTCTTGGAGATGAGAACAGTCCTCCTAGTGTTGCAGGCTTTTCAGGATTTCCTTCCCAAGGGTGTGATTTCTGTAAAGACAGACACTATGGAAGTAGTCTGATGCATCAACATCCTATCCTCTTTTGCAGGAGTCCATGAAACTGTAGCAGTGGACAATGACTTTGTATTGATTTCTGATAGCAATACATATCCCATGGATGTTCAATGTATTCGTGGAGAAACTAAGCAAAACTGTTTTGATACCTTACAAGTGACCACTGATTGGTTTAGAGACCACTTTTGGGGCCAACCTTACTGTGACCTCTTTACTTAATACCTAAACAACACATGTAGCAGTTAGATTGCTCTTATCCCTTCACAGGGACAGTCACTGAGGTATGCTGTATTCCACAGTTGCCCCCTCCCCCACAGGTATCCTATATGCCTTCCTTCCTATCCTCCTAATAGCCACTTTTATTTAGAGAGTGAGAAGGTGCAAGACCAAAGTTATACTCATTGCTCCCTTTTGGCCTGGGAAAGTCTAATTCTTGTTCCTGTGGCCTTATCTAGTACATTAGCCATGGATGTCAGATCAGTATCCAAACCTGTTGAGTCACCCATCCAGATTGTTTCCTCTGAACCATAAGTCCATGAAACTGACCACTTGGTTTCTCCAGTTTTAACCACAGCCATAGATGCCAGGGTACTTGAATCAGTCATTCATATTATTTCAGCCTTACAGAAACAATCCACGAAGAAGATATATCATAGTAAATGGAAAAGGTTCTCCATTTGGGCCTCATCGAAGGGCTTGGATCCCTTCTCACCACTTGTTCTCTCTATTTTAGAAAATATTCAGAACTCTTCCACAGCCATTCCAGTTTTTCAACTATTAAATTATAAATGGCTGCTATCTCCAATTTTCACATTGGATGAAATGATACAGCTATAGTGTCATTAAAAATTTCAAGAGCATTTCTTAAGGGAACCTCTCCTGTAAGGCCACTAATTAGGGCCACGTGCCTCCTTGTGATATTACAATCTTACTTCCAGCCTCTACTCAAACCCATTTTGAACCAGCATCTTCAGTAGATTTGAAGTTTTTCTTGTGGAAGACTATTGTTCTGATTGCCATCACTTTAGTCAGATGGATCTCAGAAGTACAAGCTCTTTCCTGTAAACCCCCTTAATTGGTTTTCCATAAAGATAGGGTGGCATTAAGACCTAACTCATATTTCCTTCCCAAGGTGACATCCAAAACAAATATGAAATAATCTATTGATCTTCCAGTGTTCTTTCTCAAATTTTCAAATAAAGGACAGTACATTTTACCCATGTTAGATGTTCATCATCAACTCAAATTCTATCGCCATAGAACAAAAGACTTCAGGAAATCTGACCAACTATTAGTTGTGTTTGTTAGAGCAAAGATAGGTAAAGGAGTCTCTAAAGAGACTCTTCTGAAGTGGTTATTAGAGATATCATTTGTATATACTAAAAGAGGTTTACCCTTACAAGCAAAACCCAAAGCTCACGCCACAGTTGCTGTAGCCACTACTCCCACCTTTATGAATACACTCCCTACTGGTGACATTTGTGCATCAGCAACTTGGTCAACTGTCCATACTTTTGTGTCTCATTACAAATTGCATGTACAATCTAGATCACATTCTTCATTTGGTTCCATCATTCTCAGGAACTTCCTTCCTTGGTACCACCCAGGAAATAAGCAATTTGGGAAAATGTTCCAAAGGTTGAATTGGACAAAAAAGACAACATTGAATATGAAATATATGTACTTACCACAATGAAAGATCGGTGTTGTCTGTTTTTCATCCAGTTCAAAATTTCCTCTCCCTCCCCCTTCCTATACTGTCACTGACAGTTTCTGGTGACCAGGCAGTTCTTACCTAGACCCTGTCTGTTAAAAATTCTCCTTTGTTCCTTTTTATAGTATTAACATGTGCATCAGCAGGAACACCTAAAGGTTTCTTCAGCTAGAGAAGTAGATCATGATATACGTTTAGGCCTGAAAACTCGATCTGAGGTAACTTAGTGGAAAGGAGGGAATTATAGGTAGGGGAGGAGTCAGAGTCTTGGATCCACAGCTTTAGAACAAGCCACCAAGTTCAGATCCATTTGAATCTGAAAACCCAAAGTCTGAATAAGACAAAAAACATACAACACTGATCTATCGTTATGCTAACAAAACTTTAATTTGTGCATTACTTCTTTGCATTACTTTTGTACAATTAATTTATTAAAGGTCTCCTTATGTATAACCACTTGTTTTTACAGTGTACGTATACTGTAAGTATCTAACATATTGTTAGCAATCTTCATTCCATGTATGAAATTTGTGGACAGGCTCCTCACATATTCTTACATAATGTGGACAAAAATGTGTATCAAGGTTCAGTCCCGAGAAAGTAAATGTAACATAAAACTTCTTTGTAAGCTTTTTTGTTTTGCCTGACACACCCTCTCAAAGTTTAATTCAACTTAGCAGGGATACTTAACACATTTTTGAGCAATCATTGCTGCTAATGAAGCACACTTGCAAGGCATTAGCTAGCCAAAAATCTAAAGGCATGCTGCTCAGGCATGTGGACATCATTGTGTACGAACAAACACCATGCCTATCTCCCCAGCACTTTGAGCAAATTGAGTGATTCATAAATGATAGTGAGTTTAGAGATGATGAACATATTCCACATGCCCAGAGGTGTTAATCTTCACCTAATAAGTGGGCATAGGGCTATGAACTTCTATTGTGATAGGGAAGCCTGCCTTGGATTCCCAAGTGCTTCCAAACAAATTACTGAGAAGAGTGTCAATTAGGACTATGTAGGATAATGCATAAAGTCTTTCAAGGTATGTGTTTCCCTACAGAACATCTGATTCTTAATATGCTGATAAACATTTGCAATAAATGCTGTGCACCTGGCAGTGTTTTAGAATAAATTCTGTTCAGGTCATCTGGAAATATATTTCACAATTATTGGGCAACACGCTCACACATTCATGTGTTAATAGTTCTTTAGGATTTTTGTAACATCCTTAAAAGTTTAAACTGTCCATAACTTGAACAACTTCTCTGCTTATTATATTTTTCTGCTAGTAGTTGTACATTCTTGCATCTGTAATTGTTTGTTATTTTCTGTAGTTTACACCTTTTTATTTGGTGAGGTACATGCATATGGGGTATTGTAGTGCTTGCATTGTTGTTTAGACATGGTTTCTATTATGCTAATCACTGACTGCATACATATATATTCCATAAATATTATAGACTGTACTACCCCTCCACATTTTTTTCATATATGTTTTATTTTCCTTCCATCACAACAAGGCTTTGGCTCCAAAATAAAAAAAAACAAGACACTGTCATCCTCATGAAAGCCTCCTTTCTCAGATGCTGAGAATGAAGCCATAATAAAGGTCCTCTATCTTCATTGTGGATGACCCCTTAATACATGCTCTGCTGATAAGCCCCTCCATGACTGTGTCTCATGGCAGGTGATCAGCAATATCACTGCTGTTGGTGAGTAGGGCCAAGTGTACCACATGGTCTGACTTAGGACAGTTGTTTGTCCTTCAAGACCACCATATAACCCAAAGAAAGCAAAAAGGTGTTAAACTGCCATTTAACAACTATCCATTGGCCAATGCTCCATCACTTATTTTCTGCTCTACTGTTGTCGGGGCCAAGACAAGCCTAGTACAGAAACTGACCATTTGTTTGTCCATCAAGACCTCCATATAGCCCAAAGGAAGCAAAAAGTATGTCAGAGCAAACTACATAATTTATTATTAAATCACAAGTGTAACCACCTAGCATTCATTAGTAAACAGGCTATAACTTATCACTGGAACCAACCTCCTTCCTCCCCTCTACTGCCAAAGTTAATTCCCCCCCATTACTTTCTAATAGCTGTATTTCTTCTCCTTAGTGCCCTACAAATTTCCTTTCCATGCTTGGGGAACTGAGTCTGCTAGGGTATTACCTACTTTCCTTCTTGGCATCCTATGTAGACAGTAAGCTTCTGACCAATAGAAATTAGTGCAGACATAAAGTTTCCTGACGTTTGCTCTTACAAATGTGTTTTCTAACTGATTGTTTCTGTTTTCCAAACTACTTGTTCTGTGCTCAGTGCAGCCAAGTCCGAGTCGATGTAACTTAGTCCTTCTCTTCCCTCCCCCTAATATCCAGCACCCCCTATCTCCCATGATGCCCTGCACCATTTAAATCCTATCTCCTACTTTGGTGCCCTCCTTTCTCTCCCTTATCCCGGATTGCTTGCCAACCTGAGGGTTCTGGTGGTACAAGAACGGTAATAATATATGTGAGCAAATGCATCCTACTTACCTTGTCCAATACATTCTTGTAATGAATCTGAATCCAACTACATTATATACTGTAATGCTAGAATTACGCTTATTCCACCAATGTGCTATTATTATTGTTAAGACTTTTGTACAATGCTTGCTGCTCTACCTAACTGCCTAAAATTGATTGAACAATGTGACTACATATTTAGAATGGTACAAATATAACTGTTTGGCTGGAATTGGGTTTGTTCCACTAATGTGCTATTATTACTGTTAAGACTTCTGTGCTAGGTTTGCTGCCCTATCTACAGCTTAAAAATCGATTGAACAGTGTGACTATATGTTTGGTATGGTGCAGATATAACATTTTCACTGACTGCTCCTCCTAGTCTTACTCCTACCTTTGCCCCTTCTATATCAATGTCTTCACATTTTATCTCCCGATCTCACTAAATTGAGGCCGTGAAAGGTTAGAACCTAGTTATACCCAAATGAGCATTGGTATAGGCATGATTTTTGGCCTGCTAACCTTTTCTTCCTCAAGATTTAGTTCCTGCCAGATACAGTAATGAGCATTTGTAGTCTATAAAAGGCGCCAATTGCCGCAACATGCTGGAGTTGATGTTGCATGCATAAAATAAGACGCTCACTGTTGTCTATATGCACGCATTCACTAATAGCATTAACAGCCCATTTGCAGACCCCGCACTTACCTTCGACAGCACAGCTAGCCAAACTGCTGCATTCTTGTACTATTGTACTGGACATTAAGTCTGCACTGCCCACTAGTACATCAACTAGTTTCCTAGCAGACACTCATTCTGTACTGTCATACCAGACTTAAACCTGCACAGCCAGGAAGCTTCTTATGCTGTGTGTCAGGGTGCCAGTCTTGCGACATTTCCCTAATCTTTCTCCCAATTAGACTGCTAGATGGATTATAAATGATAAGTCTGGAAGTGTGCATATTTCTCATAAAGTTTCACTACTTGCTTGTTGCTATTGTGTATGACTGTGGCTAGCATACCTAATAAGCAGATGTATTGATTGTCCTTTTCATTAATGTTGGAGATTACAGTTTGTGCACCCTAATGTATGTTTAATTGCAATGTTAACTTTCTAAACTTCCTCACGATCCTATGTCTGATATTTACCACTGCATCTATTAACACCTCCTTTCTCTAATCTTGCTTTACTGTGCGCCCATTGTTATCTGCCTTTTCCTTGTAAGCATCTATCTAATCACTTCTCTTATCCTATCTAACTGGTTCTCCTCTCTGTTTCTATATTCCAGAGTATTAACCTGCTATTTAACAACTATCCATTGGCCACTGCTCCATCACTTATTTTCTACTCTACTATACTCGGTGCCAAGGCAAGCCTAGTATTGAAACTGACCAGTTGTTTGTCCATTAAGACCCCATATAACCCAAAAGAAGAAAAAAGTATGTCTGAGCAAACTACAGAATAAATTGTTATTATTAAATCATAAGTGTAACCACCTAGCATTCATTAGTAACCAGGCTATAACTTACCACTGGAACCACCCGCTCCATCCCCTCTATCCCTACTGCCAAGGTTAATTCCCTCCATTGCTTTCTAATAGCTGTATTTCTCCTCCTTGGTGCCCTACCCATTTCTTCTTCATCCTTGGGGAGGTGACTCTGCTAGGGTATACCTACTTTCCTTCTTGGTGACTTACCTGAACAGTAAACGTCTGACCAACAGAAATTAGTGCAAACATATAAAGTTTCCTGACTTTTGTTCTTACAAGTACTTTTTTCCCAACTGATTGTTTCTTTTTTTCAGTCTACCTGTTCCATGCTCAGTGCAGCCCTGCTCCATTCACCTTCGCTATGCTGGGGCTCACTCCACTCCCATTACTCTACCCCCATTCCCACCCACCACCATATCAATTCCATTTATTCTATCCAAACCACACTTACCAATTACCAACCACCCAACCATATTCTGCCACATCAGTATTGCATAATACCAACTAGAAAACCCTCCAATACCCATATCCCCTCTCACATAGCTTCTCATATATCCATCTCTCTTCCACCATATCTCTTACCACCACTCCCCCTACATCATACCCAATAGTCAACATGTTAATCTTTCACATCATATTCCTCACTATTTGCCCTCTTCCTTGCCACAACTATCCACCTTGACATTATCTGCTTAGAATCACCCACCTGTCTAACAACAGCCCTTCATTGTACTATCCACACCAACTTCCACATAGCACCCCATATGTATAACTCCAACAAAACTGAGCTATTCTCATGCAGGTACCTCCACTCTCCCAGAAACACTCATCAAACAACACCCCCCCCCAAAATCTTGGAAAAAAATCTTCATATATGCGGAGACATCTACCCTAATCCCAGCCCAGTTCCCACCCCACAACATGCAGCCATCATAAATAGTAACCTCAAACCAGCAAATAACTCAAATATTCTTCTACTCACCAAATTATCCAAAAAAGTCAGATATCCTCCTTATTAATGTAAACCTCAGAATTTTATTAAACAAAATATATGAATTCCATGCTACCCTATCCCTGTACACTCATGACATTGCTGTATTAACCGAGACCTAGCTTAAACCTCACATAAACAACAATGAGATCGTAACCCCCCCCAGCTATAATATCCTTATACAAGACAGGACAACAAAACAAGGTGGAGGAGTAGCAATTATATAAAAGGACTCTCTCAACTTTAAGAGACTACAAGTAGAAGTCTCAGATCTAGATTACACTGAATTTCTAGCCTCTCACCTAAAAGTCAATAACAAAACACATGTAATCCTAATGGCAGTATACATCCTAGCAAACAACAACTTGTTCAGTATAGAAAACCTACTCTCATGGGCCTCAACTACATTTAATCAAGAAACAATTATAGTTGGAGGCTTTAATTCTGACAACCCTCCAATTATATAAACTTATAAGGTTTCACCCAACTGATACATACACTCACTACAGTTGACAAAAACAGCAACAAACAGTCTATTCTAGACTGGACCCTCACTAATAAACCCTCACTAATCCATCATTCAGGTTGTCTACCAGACAGCCTAAGTGTCCACCTACTAATTTCATTTCTAAGGCACTGTAACTCACCCACAGGACCAACAACATACAAACAAATAAGTGATACAAAAAATGTATCCACAGAGACCTTTAAACAATGACTCCATAACTGTAATTGGTCCCCATTAAAATATCCCCCCTTAGATGCAGCAGTTGAATATATCAACAACAAATTTCTACAGATATTAAACACATTGATACACATAATACACATAAAACACATAAGACCTAAATCTAACTACTGTCCATTGCTTGCTAAAGATATCAAATACCTACTAAAACAAAGAGATAAGCTCTGGTATCAATACCAGATCAACAAAACCAAAGCATCCTTTGACAACTACCACCATTTAAGAAATGTTTGCAAAAAAAAAATCAAAGCAGTCAGAAAAACATGCTATACATTCATGCAGCACAAGCACCAGCATAACCCACAAACATTCTTGTCATCTATTAAACATCTTATCCATACAGGGCAAACTTACACCCCATCTCCAAATTCTAAAAACTCAGTTGAAAGTATAGCTTCCCAGTTTAACTCATTTTTCATAAACTTCATTCTCTCACTGATAAAAAAAACAAAAACAGTCCACATCAAATTACTCTTCCTCCTTCCAATGACTCTCATACCTTACTCTACCTTTAGCCCATCAAAACAAATAAAAATTAAGAAATTACTGCCTAAACTAAAACCTACAACTCTAGCTGCCAACAAACTTCCAAATGACTAACTCAGAATAGCAGCCAATGTCATCTGTTTCCCAGTATCAATACTGATCAATAGATCTATTCCTGAACAATATGTACATAATATTTGGAAAATCTCCTACGTTCACAACATGGACTTCATCCAGGACATAGTGCCACCAATGCTCTGCTCAGATTCGCCAACACTGCTATCCCACTGAAAAACAATGGCCAAGTGGTTGCCTTGATATTTCTAGATATGTCAAAGGCTTTTGACACAGTGTCCCATAAGCAGCTTATATTTGAACTGGCATATCTAAAAATACCCTCTCCCGGTTCTAAAATTACTTCTCTGACCACCATCAAGGTGTCAAATGGCATGACAACCTCTTCCCCCTGCTTCCCATAACAGTAGGTGTGCCACAAGGGTCAGTACTTGGTCCTCTACTCTTCAAAATTCTAACCAACAATCTGAACACAGCGGGTAATCAAGCTACCATTATACAGTACGCAGATGACTCCACTGTCATCTGCACTGCACCCACTCTATCACAACTGCAAGGTCACCCAAAAATCATTTACAGCCATTGACTCTTTCTTAGACAATACCATCTCATCCTAAATCCCCCAAAAAACCCCAAACTAATGCTGTTTCATACCAAATACCACAAAGCAAACTCCCTTTACCAAGATTTTAAAATCACCTCATCCAATCACACCCTAACTGACCCCATCCCAGAAACTAAGCTACTAGGTGTCATCATAGATGACAAGTTAAAATTTGAAAAGCACATATCACATACCATCAAAAAGAACCACATCAAATTAGGTTTTCTTTATAGAATAAAGCCTTACTTGACCAGCTCTTCCAGTCAAGCAATTGCCAGAACCCACCTTCTACCTACCTTGTTCTATGCCTCTCCCATACTCACAAATAGAAAGAAAAATGACTTAAACAAACTCAAATCATGCTCCCACAAGATAGACGGATTTGCCACTAATCTCCCCTACAGAACGCATCATTGTCTTCTCTGAAACAACTCAAATGGCTAGAACTTCCTCACCTCCTAACCTTTAACCAACTTTCCCTAAAATGCACCATAGTACATCTCCCTGAAAAATGCCCAGCCTTGCAGAGCCTAGTTTAAATTCACCACAACAGCAGGGCCCTAAGATTCTCTGATAAACTACTGTCAATTGTTACAAAATCCAAAAACTGCTTTGGAGACTCTCTATATTCTAATATCATCACCAAAATATGTAACTCGACCCCTCAGTACATACTAATACATCCGTCCCAATTCAGTCCAAAAAACAGCTAAAGAGCTACCTAAATGACAACTAGATCTGCTCCTACTCCTCACCAGGCTGAATATACTTCTCCTCCTCATGTTGTCCCCCACTACTGCTCACTCAACTTTAAAACTGTGGTAACTAGAACTTTTGACAAACTAAATGTAACTTGTCCTTTGACAGAATAATTGTAACTCTTCAAATGTTAGTTGACAAAAATTTGCTGTGAGGAATTCCGCTCAATTCTATGATTTATATAATTTTGCTGTCACTGTTAACTTTTGTATTGTACTACTATTGTGTCCTTATGAGGATTATGTGAAGCTTTTTCTCCTTGTATTGTGCTTCTATGTGTCCTGTATAAGATTTAATGTGGAGCTTTTCTCCCCGGGCCTCCTCTGAAAATGGGCAACCAGCCCAGTCAGACTTCCCCGGTAAACAAATGCTAAATAAAAATAAATAACTAAATATATTAATCTCTTTGATATTATAGCATTTGCATGTGTGGATGAGATCTTTTAGCCTAATTATTATATTATATGTTTCTTTTTCTTTTTGTTTTTCATAAGTGTATTCACAGGTGAAGCATTGTCTGGCATGAGCACTGTGGACGTCCCTACATCTGATGTTTGACAAACATTATTTTCTGATGATGATGATGATGATGATGATGATGATGATGATGATGATAATGGCAGTTATGAACAGGCACAGTCTAGAGTTGCAGGAGGTATGTTGGAGATTGGGAATGTGGCCCCCACAACCCCTCACCACAGTATGGATATACCATGTGCATAACTATGATACAGTTTGCCGACTAAGCTGAATAGCCCTTTTTCAGCGTAGGCCTGGGGAGAAAAGTCCCACAGTTTTACAGTACAAGTATTAAAAAAGTATAACAAAAACAATAATCAAATTACCTCCACAAATATACATTATGGGTATAATAGAGGCTGCGCAACAATAATAATACAATTTAGGTAGTAGAGTAATAAGTCAGAGGTGGCGATATACAATTTGAATAGCTATAAAAAAGTAAACAAGAATAAGTGTATGTGAAGGCAGCTAGAGAGAAA